>NC_053022.1:108761229-108924887 GCF_003073215.2 Triticum urartu
GAACAGGTGTATCGGGCCGAGGACCCCCATGGTGGTTCACTATTGGGCCAGTTCGGACAACCCATGCCGTATACAAGGAAGATTCCACAAGAATTGGTGGTCAAGACAAGGACTCCTCCCCCACCGGCGTATTCGGCTAGGACTCTTGTTATCCTAGGCCTCTGGTGCATTATATAAACCAGGGCCAGGCTAGTCGATAGAGAGAAAAACAATCATACCATAGGCTAGCTTCTAGGGTTTAGCCTCTACGATCTCGTGGTAGATCAACTCTTGTAATACTCATATAATCAAGATCAATCAAGCAGGAAGTAGGGTATTACCTCCATCGAGAGGGCCCGAACCTGGGTAAACATCGTGTCCCTCGCCTCCTGTTACCATCCGCCTTAGTCGCACAGTTCGGGACCCCCTACCCGAGATCCGCCGGTTTTGACACCGACATTGGTGCTTTCATTGAGAGTTCCGTTGTGTGATCGGCAAAAGGATCGAAGGCTCGTCTACAGATTAACTGCGACGTTGACATTTTCATCACCGGATCGATTGGTCACCTTGGCTTGACCGAGGACTGTGCCCTGCCTCCGATCGTCATGTTCGGACGAGGGCCTTCATCAACACCAACTTCAATCTCTATTGAGATCATGGAGAAATCGTCCATGGAGCTCGGGGGCTCAACGTCAACATTGCCCTCGGGCGACCGTGCTGTTTTTCTAGACAGCGAACGCGTATCCGCCGCCACCGCCTCCTCGAGTGTCATTTTAACGATCTCTTCGGTGGAATTGTGTGGAATCGAGTCTACAACTACCCTGGAAAATTTTGTCGAGTTCCGATGGAGGAATCTCTGACAATCTATGATATACCGGAGCCCTGTCAAATCCAGACGGGAATCTGGACGAGTTTAGGGCGTGGTCTCTAGAGTCTAGCTCGGAAGTCCTTTGGAAAATCCAACCATTCATCTTCTGCATAATTCCCATATCTACCACCCCTTAAAATTTCAGCTCGATCCGACCGTCCAAACTCCGGGTACCTTCCGATTAGTGCATCACTTTTCAGATCTGTTTCCTGCGTGAATACGGATCCGACCCGAATTCATGTTTCTTTATGAACGTGATATTTGATAACCTTTTTAAAAGGAATTTTCTTCTAAGATATTGTGCGGTGATTTTAACATGCGTCCATAAAATTTTAATCCTCCTCTGAGGTAATTTTCGCCATCACGCTGGTGTCAAACAAGTCCGGCAATATAGCTCCATGACTGCCGACCTGCGCTAGACACTGTCAGGACCCCGATTCCAAGTCACATCGATCTAGCCGATAACACCTCATATCACATTGCGGCCTCACGCACAGTATCCCACGGGTGTCGCCTTACCATGGCCGGGACCGTTTGCGCCTTTTGGCTCACGTATATGATAGTGTCGCTAGCATCCATATGACAGAGAACCCGGGCCGACATGGCTAGTCGTGAACCCAAAGCGGCACAGGCCTATGGAGACAGGCATACATGAATCACATCGAGCATGTCGGTCATCAGCGAGTGATTCCAGGCTGTAGCACTGGGCTAACAGGACTCCGGGGAACCCGGGTTGTAGCAGGCTAGGCAGGACTCCGGATGTCACCGCGTGACATTTCCCCGAAGGGACAGACATAGGAACGAAGTGAAACACATGCCGGCCAGTCAAGTGTCCTGAGCAGTAGTGCTGGGCTAGCAGGACTCCGGTGAACCGGGCTGTAGCGTACTACTATGGCTCGAAGAACACTAGACTACATTTCCCCATAAGAAAGGCTGCCAAGGATAAACAACTAGATTGTCGGATCCCACTCATACCAAGCATTTCAATCATACACACAATATGCCCGATATGAGTACATACAACATGGCATCACAACAGAACTCTACAACTCAAGTACTTTATTTAAAGGCTCCAGAGAGCCATACATAACATGTTCATACAAGTAGGAGTCACACGACCCAACACTCATGTCATACAATCATACAAGCACAAGCGGAAGTAAATAGTCTGGGTACAGACACTAGAAAGCAAGAAGGCTTTCATAGCCTGTCTATCTACATAGGGCCCTCCATGGCCAGGATCACCACCTGGGTGGCTAGTCACTCGTTGACATCAAGGTCTACGTAGAACCCATCGGAGGGGGCAGTGTTGTCGTCTGAAAACAGTAATTAAGCAAACATGAGTACAAAGATACTCAGCAAGTCTTACAACAGAACCTACTATACATGCTCATTCTCAAGAAGGTGGTGGGGTTATTGCAGCAAGCCAACTTTGACTCTTGGCTAGGCTATCCTACGGAACTCCACTAGTAAAATAGTTTTCGCACATGAGTCCACTACTCACCAACACAATACTCCACCTGGGATCCTCCCTCGTCATCCTACGAGAGGGCCATCCTCGGTACTCACACTTATCTTGAGTCTTTTAGTAGTAACCATTAACTTGTCTATGAACTGTATAGGCAACCAAGTAGTCCTTTACCGCGGATGCGGCTATTCGAATAGTTTTATACCCTGCAGGGGTGTACTTCTTCATACACGCTTTAACCACTTACCGCCGTTTACACGACATGTACTCGGCAACCTTCAAGCGGAAGCCCAACGAGGGTGTCGCCCACGGCCTACCCAAACACTCAAGTCTCTAGTCCAGGTGTATCGCCTATCCAGGTTCCATCCGTAGGGAGTCCGGCCGAGGTTTCCACATACGGCCCCGAACGATGTGAACAGGGTTCCCGAGACACCAAACGGGCGACTCGGTACACCATGCCACGGTGTATCTACCGCAACATAGCCCACCCCTAGGATCAGCGCTATGCACGGCCGCCAACACATAACCTACAAACACCAGAAACTATTTGCAACTCCTGGACAGAGTACTAGGGTGAACAAGAAGCCGAGAGGGTCCATTGGTTTCGGGCCCAATGTATGGTAGTAACTGCATCTTAAATCACACAGACATATCTCATTTCTTATGGACGGCCTCAATGAAATCACTCACCATGTACTCCTACATGGCCTCTCATCGATACCTTTACCAAATCATGTTCATCACATCCCTCACATTACCGATATAACCATTTCACTCTAGCCCATCACCCAAATGGACCAGACCTGACACAAATCTAAGCATAGCAGGCATAGCAAGGTAGGAATCACATACATGGCTCAATCAACTCCTACACATGCTAGTGGGTTTCATCTAGTTACTGTGGCAATGACAGGTCATGCAGAGGATAAGGGTTCAACTACCGTAGCACACAGCGGTTTGAATCGCGTTGTCTTAATGCAGTAAACAAGAGCAGAAGCAAGAACATGGGTTTGTATCGAAATGATCAATTGTTTCTTGCTTGTTGTAGTGGTAGTAGGGTACTGCCCTTCAGACGGATACTCGGGGTTATCCTCGGAGGCAGAACCTACCACGAAAGATACACCGAACATAATCAACACATGACAATTTGCAACTGTATGATGCATGCTATGACATGGCAAAATGAATGTGTCTTGGCCTAATGCAAGCTAAAACAGGATGGAATGAACTCATTTGAATCTAAGATTCAAATGTTAGCTCATTTAACATGGCCTTATTAGTGCATTATCTTATTCTGCTTAAACAACAAGGTTAACTTGTTTTGTCATGCATGAAACCATTACAAATGGATAGATTGATTTTTTCTGATCATTTTTCATATATAAATCTTTGCATTTGGAGCTATGGTTGATTTTCTATGATTTTTAGAAGTTTTGGCTATTTTCTGGAATTTCCTATTAAAGAATAAATCCAGTAATTGAATTAATACGTCAGCATGACATAGGTGTGACGTCAGCGGTCAACTAGGTCAGCCAGGTCAAACCTGACTGGTGGGCCCTGTCTGCCAGTGACTCAGCTAATTGATAGAATTAAATTAACACTAATTTGCTGTCAGTGGGGCCTGGGCCCACATGTTAGTGACTAAACTAATTAAAATTAGTTAAAACTAATCCTAAACTAATTAGCAGACCGGCCCCACCTGTCATAGACTCAGGGGGTCAACCTGGGCCCACACAGGGGTCAAACAGAGTCAAACTCGCCGGTGTCTAGCCGCCGGCGAGGCCACACGCGGCGGAGCAGTGCGGGATTTGCACTCCGGTGACCAAATGGGCGGCGGAGACTATCTACGTGATGCAGGAAGGAAGCCGCATCGAGTGGTGGCAGTGGGTGGAGCTGGGGTGGCCGGAAACGTCGTCGGCGACGAGTTTGGCGGCGGCCGGAGCTCGGGTGAGGTCGAGCTAGTCGCTAGGGGGCACGGCGAGGGGCGTGCGGGGGTGCTACGGGCTCCTGCGAGTGCGTGGAAGACAAAGGCGTGCTCGGTGGCATCCCAACGTGGCTATGGCCATGACGGCGACGTGCGGTGGCGGCGGCGAGCTTCGGCTTCGATAGCAGAGGTGGTTAGAGGACGCGGACGAGCGCGGGGAGAGGGGAAACGGTGGCGGAGCTCACAGCGGTTGCAGGGGAGCAAACGGCGAGCTCGGGGAAGGGCTGGAGCGAGCGGAGCGGCAAAGGGGATCTCCGGTGGCCGGAGTTGAGGACGAGCTCGGTGCAATGTCTCCAGGGCGAGCGAGCACTCGGGGCTCGGCCTACTTGATGTAGTCGACGACGGCGGAGCTTCCTGGCATGATAGGGCAACGAATGGACGGCGGTGGCTGCGATGAAGCTTGTCGGCGGCGACGGCTGCGCTCGGCAGGAAGATGGGGAGAGAGCCAGAGAGGGGGAGAGGCCACGGGGAGAGTGGGAAGAAAGTGAGGGAGACGTGGGGGTCGGCATGGCACTCGTGGACGTCTCCAGGGCGTCGGCGGAAGCAGGAGGTGGCCGGCGTGTGGCCGCGGGCGCCGGCCACGCGCTCCTCGTCCTCCTGGCGAGAGGAGGGGGACGACTGGCATGAGCCAGTGGACTGGGCCGAGCCGGGTGGGCTGGTGGGCTGCGCCAGGTAAGTCCCTGTTCTTCCCCTCCTTTTCTGTTTTTTTATTTATTTATTATTTCTATAACTTAAGGGCTTTACTAAAAATGCCAGGGCATTACCAAAAATCATAAAATTAATCATGGCCACTGCTTAGAATATATCCAACAGCAACATTTTAGTTTATGATTATTTGAGCATTTAAAATATTTTATAGCATTTAAATGCCCAAATGCAAATACCATAAGGATTAATCCAATGACCTTTGATGTCCTAGAAAAATGTGCACCATTTTTGTCAAAGGTTTTAACCCAAAACATAAAGGGTGGGCTTTTTAGAAGGGCATTTCAGGTTCATTGGAAAAGTTTTTAGTAAACCCTAGTTGTTCCAGGGGGGTGCTGGGGGTTCTGTCTTCCCCATTTCAAATTTAAGAGGAATTTAAACATGATGCACACTCTAATGCTTGAACTAGCTAGGGTGTGACAACTCACCCCCACTCAAAAGAATCTCGTCCCGAGATTTAGGATCCTCTGGAAAGAAGGTGGGGTACTCGAGTCGAAGACGATCCTCCCTTTCCCAAGTGGCTTCTTTCTCGGAATGGTGTGACCATTGAACCTTGAGAAACTTGATATTATGGCGTCGAGTGGTACGATCGGCTTGATCAAGGATACGAACGAGATATTCCCGATATGAGAAGTTATCTTGTAAATGAAGCGTTTCGTGGTCCACTCCACGGATAGGATCCGCGAAGCAACGCCTGAGTTGAGAAACGTGGAAGACATCGTGAACTCTGGAAAGATGCGAAGGTAGTTCCAATTGGTAGGCAACTTCTCCTCATTTAGCAAGAATGCGAAAGGGTCCGATGCAACGAGGAGCCAATTTGCCTTTGATACTGAAACGATGGGTTCCCTTTAACGGAGTAACCCGAAGGTAAGCCTTCTCGCCGACTTCATAAGTCATAAGCTTATGTTTACGATCATATTGACTCTTTTGACGAGATTGGGCTGTTTTCAATTTCTCACGAATAACGCGAACCTGCTCTTCTTCTTCCTGAATCATATCCGGGCCAAAGAGTTGTCTTTCCCCGGTTTCTGACCAGTTAAGAGGCGTTTGACATTTTCGTCCATAGAGAACTTCGAAAGGAGCCTTGCCCAAGCTAGCTTGATAACTATTGTTATAAGCAAACTCCGCGAATGGAAGGCAATTCTCCCAACCCATTCCGAACGAGATGACAGAAGCTCGGAGCATATCTTCCAGAATTTGATTGACTCGCTCTACTTGACCACTTGATTGAGGATGGAAGGCGGTGCTAAAAGAGAGACGAGTTCCCATAGCATTTTGGAAACTTTCCCAAAATCGATAGGTGAAGAGACTCCCACGGTCTAAGTTAATTTCCAATGGGACACCATGAAGTGACACTATTCGGGAGATGTATAACTCAGCTAGCTGGCTAGCGGTGATACTCTCACGAACAGGTAGGAAATGGGCTACCTTGGAAAGGCGGTCGATCACGACGAAGATGGCATTATTCCCTCTCTTGGTCCTGGGAAACCCAGTGATGAAATCCATACTGATTTTATCCCATTTCCACTCGGGAATAGCCAAAGGTTGAAGGGTGCCAGCAGGTCATTGATGCTCTGCTTTAACACGATGACAAACATCGCAATTAGCAATGTATTGAGCGATTTCTCTCTTCATCCTAGTCCACCAAAACCTCTGGCCTAGGTCTTGATACATTTTAGCACTACCGGGATGAATGGTGAGAGGGGATTCATGAGCTTCCTTAAGGATCAGCCGCCTCAGGTTTCGTGCCTTTGGAACCACTAAGCGGTTTCCAAAGTATACGACACCTTGATCATCAACGGAGAAACAATTCGCGACTCCTTTCTTAACATTTCTCTTAATACGGGAGATTCCCGGATCTACCTTCTGTGCCTTGATGATCTGTTCCGTAAGGGTAGGTTTCGCCACCAGTGTGGATAGGAATCCTCAAGGAACAATGTGAAGATTGAGCTTACGAAATTCCTCGTGGAGAAGTGGTTGGCTTTGGTGTAACATCAGGTTGTTACAATAAGATTTATGACTTAGCACATCAGCCATGACATTGGCTTTGCCCGGGGTGTAAGTTATTCCTCAGTCGTAATCCGAGATCAACTCGACCCAATGTCGTTGCCTGAGATTCAAATCCGGTTGGGTGAAGATATATTTCAAACTTTGGTGATCGGTGAAGATCTCGCAACGATTACCAAGGAGGTAATGTCGCCAAGTTTTGAGTGCATGGACTACAGCTGCAAGCTCTAGATCATGTGTGGGATAGTTTTCCTCATGTGGGTGTAATTGTCGTGAAGCATAGGCAATTACCTGACGATCCTGCATGAGTATGCAACCTAGTCCTTGTCGCGAGGCATCGCAATAGATAATGAAGTCCTTGGAGAAATCTGGTGGTACCAGTACGGGAGCAGATGTCAGGCGTCTTTTCAGTTCCTGAAAACTGAACTCGCACTGTGGAGTCCACTAGAACCTTTTATCTTTCTTGAGGAGTTCAGTTAGAGGTTTAGCAACCTTGGAGAAATTCTCGACGAAGCGGCGGCAATAGCTTGCTAAGCCAAGGAAACTCTGAACTTGCTTGACCGTCTCAGGTGGAGTCCAATGAAGGACGGCTTGAACTCGCTCGGGATTGACAACAATACCCTTACCAGAGATTACATGGCCTAGATCACTTCTGGCAACCAAAATTCACACTTGGAGAATTTGGCATAAAGGCGATGCTCTCGAAGTTTCATCAATACCAGCCTTAGATGTTCGGCGTGTTCCTCTTCATTCTTGGAGTAGATGAGTATGTCATCGAGGTATACTACGACAAATTTATCCAAGTACTCCATGAAGAACGAGTTCATTAACCGAGAGAAGGTAGCTGGGGCATTGGTTAAACCAAACGACATAACGGTGTACTCGTATTGGCCATAACGAGTAACAAAGGCCGTTTTGGGAATGTCCCCGTTTCTGATTTTGATCTGATGGTAGCCTAACCTCAAATCCATCTTGGAAAAGACTGAGGATCCAGCAAGCTGATCATACAGATCGTTGATCCTGGGAAGCAGATACTTGTTCTTGATGGTGACCAGGTTGACAGGTCGGTAATCTACAACCATTCGATCCGTTCCATCCTTCTTCTTGACGAAGAGGACGGGGCAAGCCCAAGGAGAGGAACTAGGACGGATGAAACCCTTTTTCAAGGACTCATCAAGTTGATTCTTAAGCTCGGCTAGTTCTAAGGGTGCCATCTTGTAGGGTCTCCTAGAAATTGGAACGGTTCCTGGGACAAGGTCTATCATGAACTCGACATCCCTGTCAGGTGGAACACCTGGCAGTTCTTCGGGAAAGACATCCGGGAAGTCCCGGACTACCAGAACATCCTCAAGGTCTGGAAGGGGGTTGGCATTTAGGGAGTAAAGCTGGCGCTTGGCCACTCGAGTTAAGACATTGACTGTCTTGCCCGATGGATGAGTAAGTTGAACGGTTCTAGTGGCACAATCAATCTTAGCATAATGAGCTGACATCCAGTCCATACCCAAGATGATGTTTATGTTCGAGGACTTGAGAGCTATTAAGGATGCAAGGAAGACAAGTCTATCGACAAGAATTTCGTTCCCATGGCTTACTCTAGAAGTTTGCCATTTGGAACCCGGAGTTTGAATTACCATGGAAGTGGGCATGTCACAGAATGTCGTGTTATGCAATCGAGCATAGTTCTCGGATATGAATGAATGAGATGCTCCAGTATCGAAAAGAACAGATGCCGGATGGCAGTTAACAAGGAGCATACCAAGGACGACATTAGGATCCTCGTGAGCCTCCTCGACTGAGACATAGTTGACATGGCCACGTGTAGTGGTGACCGGCTTGGCGTAGAATGTCTTTCCCGCTGGCTTACCACGGCCAACGGACTTTCCAGTCTGATTGGGGTTGTTCTGGGGACACTCTCGACTATAGTGACCCGGCTCTCCACACTTGAAGCATGTCACCACATTGGGGCATGGAGCAGCATTAGCAGTTGGGCCACCATAGGGCTTGGGCGGTGCAAATTGCTGGTTGGGACGAGGCGCCTCAAAGGATGGGCTCGGAATGAACCTGGGTGGCAGTGCCGTGCTTGGGATCCACACTCGGCGCTTCTGAGCTCCAGAGCCGGATGAAGAGCCAAAATCATGTGAGTGTTTGCGTGAAGCGTCATATTCAGACTGGCCTGTCTCAGCGCTGATGGCTTTATTGACCAACTTCTGGAAGGATGTGCACTCGTGCAGACAAAGATCGCGGCGAAGCTCAGGGCTAAGGCCCTTGCGGAACCTTGCCTGCTTCTTAGCGTCGGTAGATACTTCTTCAGGAGCATAACATGCCAGATTCCCAAATTCACGGCTATATGCATCCACAGTCAGTCTTCCTTGGGTGAAATTGCAGAACTCCTCCCTCTTACGATCTATGAGTTCTTCCGGAATGTCATGCTCACGGAAAGCCTCACTGAGTTCAGCCCAAGTAGTGATTTGGCCGACCGGGCGCATAGCTTCAAAATTTTCCCACCAGAGGCTAGCAGGGCCTTCGAGATGGTAGGCAGCGTAAGTAACTTTATCAGCTTCGGCTACGTTGGCAGAACGTAGCTTGTGGGTGATGATGCGAAGCCAGTCATCCGCGTCGAGGGGCTCGACGGAATGGTTAAACTTTGGTGGGTACAGCTTGATAAAGTCATTGATTGACACCAAGTCATTTCGCGGATGGCGTGCAGTGTTCTACTCAATCCGCTCCAGCAGGCGGTTAGTCTCACGCTTGTTTCTTTCCGCCTCCAGCATCACTTCGGCTAGGGAAGGCGGGTGAGGCAGATTTTCACCCCTAGCTGCACTGGCTTCCCCCTGCTCTGGGGCAGCAGGGTTGCTGCGGGTGTTGACCATCCTAGGAGAAAACAAGACAATGGTTTAGATAAGGATGGCACAACTTAGCAAGGAAGTGCAGAATGTAATGGATAACATGGAACGCTAAGATGTTCATTGTACGACATGGTAATATAGAAACTGCCATATATATACCATTGGTCATACACACCGTACATAGTTTAGTACAAGCCCAGGCTAGAGTACAACTACGGTGGAAGACATTACACCTCATCGGAGGCATTCCAAGCTCCTATACATTATTTGTCTACACCTCCAGAATCGATTACACACAAAGTCATATTCCACAAGTCACGCAGGACAGTGAAGATACAACTATTACAATACTAGTGGTACTACTGCTAACTCAGACGGCTCCGTAGTAGTCCTCATAGGAGTCACCTCCATAGCCTGGAAGTTCAACGTGATCATCCGGGAACAGACAGTCCTGAGGAGCTTGTGGACCAAAGGGGCTAGGGTGAGGTCTTGGACCAACAAACGGTGGCCTGCGGGGACCATGGGGTGGGGTGATGCCTCCCACATCACGCCAATCCACCATGTCTGGCAGAGCAGATCTCACAGGATACAGATCCCTTGTATCCATACATCCAGCTTGCACCGCAGGTGCAAACCGAGTCAATGTGGCCCAATGATCAGCACGGGTATTGAAAAGCTCCAGCCTCAAGTCCCGATTCTCTCGGTCCTTATCTTCGAGCATCTCGGCAGTGGTACGAGTTAATGAGTCCTCCTGAGTGGAGTCAGCATAGATAGCCTGAAGATACCCTTGCGCTCCCGGAAGTGAAGCTGGCATGTAACGGAAGTCGGTGTTCCGAAGCAGGCCAGTCCGGACTCGCATGATGGTCATCGTGGAATAGGCAGCATCCTGCACAACCATCTCAACAGTAACCCCGAGTCCGTAGGAACAGCGGAGGGGCTTGATAGATCCAGGATAAGAAGGAAATATCCTGACGGTGCAGAAATATTGGCTTTGATTAAAGTCTCGAAACTGCTCTTCGATAGTGTATTCGGGATACCAACGGTAACCCGTCTCGATCATTACCCGGACTAACATAGCAGTATGACCGGGCACATCGAGGCACCGGGTCAGGCGAACCACTTGGTTTTGAGCACGAGTGGCCATCTGAAAGCACAATCACAATGCAAAGACATTAGAATTTCTAGGGAAAATTGGACAGCATAACGGTTGTAAATGCTCAGAAAAAGATTTGAGACATTCACAACAGTTTGCAATACCACTCAACAACATCATATCAAGGTTCTGATTCAACTAGCAACATACTAAAAATAGTAGGAACTGTACTGAGGCTTGTAACAACAATCCTATAAGCTACTACGGATTAGTAACACGTGAACCTGATAGAAGAAGAGAGCCTAGTCCTTAACCCACGTTGAATGAGAAGAAAATAACTCAGATCAGAGGGCATATGGTAAAGGAGTAAAAGAGCCTTATGTTCCCTCCCACAATCAATTCCCCTACATATAACTAAAGCATTTCTAGACTCGACATCGACCAGTTTGGCTCAACGAACCTACAGGCAGTCCGGCTCTGATGCCAACGCTGTCAGGACCCCGATTCCAAGTCACATCGATCTAGCTGGTAACACCTCATATCACATTGTGGCCTCACGCACGGTATCCCACGGTTGTCGCCTTACCATGGCCGGGACCGTTTGCGCCTTTTGGCTCACGTATATGATAGTGTCGCTAGCATCCATATGACAGAGAACCCGGGACGACATGGCTAGTCGTGAACCCAAAGCGGCACAGGCCTATGGAGACAGGCATACATGAATCACATCGAGCATGTCGGTCATCAGCGAGTGATTCCGGGCTGTAGCACTGGGCTAACAGGACTCCGGGGAACCCGGGCTGTAGCAGGCTAGGCAGGACTCCGGATGTCACCGCGTGACATTTCCCCGAAGGGACAGACATAGGAACAAAGTGAAACACATGCCGGCCAGTCAAGTGTCCTGAGCAGTAGTGCTGGGCTAGCAGGACTCCGGTGAACCGGGCTGTAGCGGACTACTATGGCTCGAGGAACACTAGACTACATTTCCCCATAAGAAAGGCTGCCAAGGATAAACAACTAGATTGTCGGATCCCACTCATACCAAGCATTTCAATCATACACACAATATGCCCGATATGAGTACATACAACATGGCATCACAACAAAACTCTACAACTCAAGTACTTTATTTAAAGGCTCCAGAGAGCCATACATAACATGTTCATACAAGTAGGGGTCACACGACCCAACAGTCAAGTCATACAATCATACAAGCACAAGCGGAAGTAAATAGTCTGGGTACAGACACTAGAAAGCAAGAAGGCTTTCGTAGCCTGTCTATCTACATAGGGCCCTCCATGGCCAGGATCACCACCTGGGTGGCTAGTCACTCGTCGACATCAAGGTCTACGTAGAACCCATCGGAGGGGGCGGTGTTGTCGTCTGAAAACAGTAACTAAGAAAACATGAGTACAAAGGTACTCAGCAAGTCTTACAACAGAACCTACTATACATGCTCATTCTCAAGAAGGTGGTGGGGTTATTGCAGCAAGCCAGCTTTGACTCTTGGCTAGGCTATCCTACGGAACTCCACTAGTAAAATACTTTTCGCACACGAGTCCACTACTCACCAACACAATACTCCACCGGGGATCCTCCCTCGTCATCCTACGAGAGGGCCATCCTCGGTACTCACACTTATCTTGAGTCTTTTAGTAGTAACCATTAACTTGTCTATGAACTGTATAGGCAACCAAGTAGTCCTTTACCGCGGACGCGGCTATTCGAATAGTTTTATACCCTGCAGGGGTGTACTTCTTCATACACGCTTTCACCACTTACCGCTGTTTACACGACATGTACTCGGCAACCTTCAAGCGGAAGCCCAACGAGGGTGTCGGCCACGGCCTACCCAAACACTCAAGTCTCTAGTCCAGGTGTATCGCCTATCTAGGTTCCATCCGCAGGGAGTCCGGCCGAGGTTTCCACATACGGCCCCGAACGATGTGAACAGGGTTCCCGAGACACCAAACGGGCGACTCGGTACACCGTGCCACGGTGTATCTACCGCAACATAGCCCACCCCTAGGATCAGCGCTACGCACGGCCGCCAACACATAACCTACAAATACCAGAAACTATTTGCAACTCCTTGACAGAGTACTAGGGTGAACAAGAAGCCGAGAGGGTCCATTGGTTTCGGGCCCAATGTATGGTAGTAATTGCATCTTAAATCACACATACATATCTCAGTTTTATGGACGGCCTCAATGAAACCACTCACCATGTACTCCTACATGGCCTCTCATCGATACCTTTACCAAATCATGTTCATCACATCCCTCACATTACCGATATAACTATTTCACTCTAGACCATCACCCAGATGGACCAGACCTGACACAACTCTAAGCATAGCAGGCATAGCAAGGTAGGAATCACATACATGGCTCAATCAACTCCTATACATGCTAGTGGGTTTCATCTAGTTACTGTGGCAATGACAGGTCATGCAGAGGATAAGGGTTGAACTACCGTAGCACACAGCGGTTTGAATCGCGTTGTCTTAATGCAGTAAACAAGAGCAGAAGCAAGAACATGGGTTTGTATCGGAATGATCAATGGTTGCTTGCCTGTTGTAGTGGTAGTAGGGTACTGCCCTTCAGACGGATACTCGGGGTTATCCTCGGAGGCAGAACCTACCACGAAAGATACACCGAACATAATCAACACATGAAAATATGCAACAGTATGATGCATGCTATGACATGGCAAAATGAATGTGTCTTGGCCTAATGCAAGCTAAAACAGGATGGAATGAACTCATTTGAATCAAATATTCAAATGTTAGCTCATTTAACATGGCCTTATTAGTGCATTATATTATTCTACTTAAACAGCAAGGTTAACTTGTTTTGTCATGCATGAAACCATTACAGATGGATAGATTGAATTTTTCTGATCATTTTTCATATATAAATCTTTGCATTTGGAGCTATGTTTGATTTTCTATGATTTTTAGAAGTTTTGGTTATTTTCTGGAATTTCCTATTAAAGAATAAATCTAGTAATTGAATTAATATGTCAGCATGACATAGGTGTGATGTCAGCGGTCAACTGGGTTAGCCAGGTCAAACCTGACTGGTGGGCCCTGTCTGTCAGTGACTCAGCTAATTGACAAAATTAAATTAACACTAATTAGCTGTCAGTGGGGCCTGGGCCCACATGTTAGTGACTAAACTAATTAAAATTAGTTAAAACTAATCCTAAACTAATTAGCAGACCGGCCCCACCTGTCATAGACTCAGGGGGTCAACCTGGGCCCACACAGGGGTCAAACAGAGTCAAACTCGCCGGTGTCTAGCCGCCGGGAGGCCAGACGCGGCGGAGCAGTGCGGGATTTGCACTCCGGCGACCAAATGGGCGGCGGAGACTATCTACGTGATGCAGGAAGGAAGCCGCATCGAGTGGTGGCAGTGGGTGGAGCTGGGGTGGCCGGAAACGTCGTCGGCGACGAGTTTGGCGGCGGCCGGAGCTCGGGTGAGGTCGAGCTAGTCGCTAGGGGGCACGGCGAGGGGCGTGCGGGGGTGCTACGGGCTCCTGCGAGTGCGTGGAAGACAAAGGCATGCTCGGTGGCATCCCAACGTGGCTATGGCCACGACGGCGACGTGCGGTGGCGGCGGCGAGCTTCGGCTTCGATAGCAGAGGTGGTTAGAGGACGCGGACGAGCGCGGGGAGAGGGGGAAACGGTGGCGGAGCTCACAGCGGTTGCAGGGGAGCGAACGGCGAGCTCGGGGAAGGGCTGGAGCGAGCGGAGCGGCAAAGGGGATCTCCGGTGGCCGGAGTTGAGGACGAGCTCGGTGCAGCGTCTTCGGGGCGAGCGAGCGTTCGGGGCTCGGCCTACTTGATGTAGTTGACGACGGTGGAGCTTCCTGGCATGACGGGGCAACGAATGGACGGCGGTGGCTGTGGTGAAGCTTGTCGGCGGCAACGGCTGCGCTCGGCAGGAAGATGGGGAAAGAGCCAGAGAGGGGGAGAGGCCACGAGGAGAGTGGGAAGAAAGTGAGGGAGACGTGGGGGTCGGCGTGGCACTCGTGGACGCCTCCAGGGCGTCGGCGGAAGCAGGAGGTCGCCGGCGTGTGGCCACGGGCGCCGGCCACGCGCTCCTCGTCCTCCTGGCGAGAGGAGGGGGACGACTGGCATGAGCCAGTGGACTGGGCCGAGCCGGGTGGGCTGGTGGGCTGCGCCAGGTAAGTCCCTATTCTTTCTCTCCTTTTCTGTTTTTTTTATTTATTATTTCTGTAACTTCAGGGCTTTATTAAAAATGCCAGGGCATTACCAAAAATCCTAAAATTAATCATGGCCACTGCTTAGAATATATCCAACAGCAACATTTTAGTTTATGATTATTTGAGCATTTAAAATATTTTATAGCATTTAAATGCCCGAATGCAAATACCATAAGGATTAATCCAATGACCTTTGATGTCTTAGAAAAATGTGCACCATTTTTGTCAAAGGTTTTAACCCAAAACATAAAGGGTGGGCTTTTTAGAAGGGCATTTCAGGTTCATTGGAAAAGTTTTTAGTAAACCCTAGTTGTTCCAGGGGGGTGCTGGGGGTTCTGTCTTCCCCATTTCAAATTTAAGAGGAATTTAAACATGATGCACACTCTAATGCTTGAACTAGCTAGGGTGTGACAAGACATGCCGTCGCTTTTTAAGCCAAGCTCAACTTCTTCGGATCCTCACCTCGGCGAGCCGAATAAGAGTTCGGAATCGCCAAGGATAAATCATCACAAACATCGCCGCCCCATGGATTACACGGAGCAGGCACACTGGCATCACCGCATGGTCACTTCATCAAACCAGCATTGGTCGCGTCACAAGTTACGACCTGGGTCGGCATGGCCGCACTGTCGCTTCTTCGAGCCAATGTCCATCACGCCGAACTACTTCAACACGTCGGCTAACATGGCAGCTACAACAACTCCTCACCGGCCTGCTCTGTCACCTCGGCTGGACCGGGGAATTGGCTATTTCTTCATCAAAATACTCCGGTGACTTCGGCATCACCAGCCGACCAGCTTCGTCACGTTAGATGGACTGAGGGCTTCGCCTCGGCAAGCCAACCTTTGCCAGGATCACCAGGCCATTACTTTATCGTCCATTAGGTAATGGGTGTGTGGATCAACTCCCGATTTTGGGAGTCGCTTTTCTTCGGAATGCTACAAAAAATAAACTAGGTGCTATTAATCTAACAATTTTTTCTTGTTGGGTTTATTCTTCTTAAGGAATTATTACTCTGATTTGTTCCATCATCTATACACAGGTCTATCAAATGGCGGCCACATTAAAAACGGTCGAGTGGTGGTTCGGTCAGTTTCCGTACATAGTTCGGCGAACACCGCATCCAGAGCCTGGACCGTCCTGCAAATTCAGACTTTGTCACGCCTTCACTGCGTCCCGCTGACGCCCTGCATCGACATTGGCTTCGGCGCCAGGCCACATTTCTTTAAATAAATTATTTTTGCATAAAGCAATTATGCAAGGATTATATATATATTATTATTATTTCCTAGACCGCATTGTTTCATGTGTGCAGGTAATCGATTTTGACTGTGTTAGGTGGTCATTACTCCGGAGTGCCGAACTCCTTGCTCGGACACCTCGGGCCTGGGGGCTGGGACCTCGGCCATGCCGAGGACTATGAACCTTGTCGGATCTGTCATAGATCAATGGGCGTATTCGTCCCGCCGCAAGCCCGAATCGCGTCATCAACACCGAGCACATTAACCAGCTAAGTTGCTTTCATGCTTAAAAACTTTCAATTTTAAATTTTGTTCGTTTCGACCAAGCATTATACTTTTCGGCACAAAGTTTTTTGTGACAAAGTTCCTTGTCAAAACTTTGTTTGTGATGCGCATATTCAAATACCCCGTTTATTTGGGGGCTCCCTTGATGGAGCTTTTCCTCTTGCATATGATTATACTTGTACGGCTTCGTTCCTTATTCGTGTATTACGCCACAATATCCACCATATTGACCTAAGCGATTTGCAAGCTGGGTTGCCTGGCTCCTGTGCTTACCCCTACGTTCCTGATTGTTCGGCTAGGGAGTAAAGGGAGCTCCTCCGCGATTGTCACGACCGGGTCATCCGAGCTCTGGCCTTAGACTGGGTGAAGCCGAAAGCTAGCGCTCTTATTGTTTTCAATCATGGTCGGCACACAACGGAACTCATGAGTACAAAAAATCTATTGCACAAGTCTCATAGTAATAATGAGCACCGAAGAAAGGTATCGGTGGGGATACTATTTTCTTCGAAGATGCTTCTTACACTTCGTCAGTAATATAGCATAAGTTCCCTGAGCGCTCTTTGTCTGTTATAGCCTTATGGCCTGATTTCCTGGTCATTGGAAACATCGTCGATACTCTCGACAGGTGGAGTACATGACACTTTTCGGCCCTTGGCCGAAGAGGGAGAAGCTGACGGTCGGTTAAGACGCGTTTAAAGTTCGGGTGAACACATATATGATATAAGTACTTCGGTACATACAATCATTATACATAAAATTCTTTTACCCAATTCACTTGGGGGCTCTTAAAATTTATATGAGTTGTTTAATAGTAAATGTGTTTTCTTCTTGGCCGTTGCAAAGTCTTTTTCTACCGCTCGAGTTTAGTTTGCTAAACTGGCCTCAAAGAAGTACTCTGCCTTTGGGATAAGGAGCTCGAAGCCGTTAGCTGGCCCGCTTGAAGTGCTGAGATCAGGTGTGTCATGTTAAAGCACGACAGAAGCACAATTTTTTTATTTTTTTTCCAATTTTCGGATTGGCACCGAACACTTGATCTTGTTCGGACGTCAAGTTTTTACTGACGATTTTTGGTTTTCCAAGCTTATGGCACTTTTAAACTATTTATGAGTTTTCAGCACAAGTCTCGCAGTGCAACGCCGGACATCTTTAGAGATTCACCAAAAACATTCTCGGATATTGCTATATATGCATCGGTTTCGAATTGTGTCTTTGGTCAATAGTTGGGTTGCCCGACTCCTGTGCTTCACTCATATATTCCGCTTTGTTCGGCTAGGTGTGCAACGGGAGAACCACTGCGATTGTGCTTCCAGCTCGCATGGTTAAGCACCTCAGTGGAGAAAGCCGAAAACTGACTTTCACAATAAGCGCAAACTGGTCAGTGATCTGATGACCGTGTTAAATGATGGGCCATTCATAACATTGGCCGAAGTGTTTACGGCTTGACCTTAGCTGTCGCCGAACACTAACCGGGGGCTCGAAGCTAGCTTCCTTAGTTTAAAGCTCCTATGACTAAGTTTAAAGTTATAAAGCCAAGATATCTGATTGCCTCGTTTCCGCTAACACAACCGCCTCCGGGCACCGAGACGTCGGCTAAAGGGTTGTCTGGTTATTGCAGAAACACCCTGTGTAGTATCTACAAAGGGGTAGAAGCCGACGATGGGCCACTTTCAACTGATAAACGGTCGCAATGGAGTCAAAATAAGTATATATCATCAGCATTCGTATTCATTATACAAGTGTTGCCTTCCATAATTATCATTATATAAAGCCATAAACATGCATCAATTTGACTTAAGATTTTGGCCAAGCTGGGTTGCCTGGCTCCTATGCTTACCCCTACGTCCCCGATTGTTCGGCTAGGCAGTAAAGGGAGCACCTCTGTGATTGTTACTACCGGGTCATCCCAGTAAGTACCGCAGAGTGGGTGAAGCCGAAAGCTACCAATCTTAAAGGATCACATTGGTCGGCAATGACGGAAGTGAAAATTTTGGTTCATTAGTACCATAGAGTTCGGGAACTTTCCCCAAACTAAATCCTCAATATTTTCCTCCCACATTGATCGGAGGTGAGGTTTCATGATCATGATAAGCATGACGACCCAAAGAAAGGAACCGATAGCGGGACTATTTTGTTTGGAAGATGTTTCTTACGTTAAAACATAATATAACATATCTCTCCGTGTACCTTTGTTTATAAAACCGTATGGCCGGATTGCCTTGTTTTCCATAAATCTTTGCCCTTAAAATAGCTTTATAAAGTAGGAAAACACTCCTCGGCTACTGGCCGAAGAATTGGAGCCGATGGTTGGTCAACAAAGTTTTGTACAATGCGGATCCGAGCATTAATGATGTAAAGTACTTGGATACATAGAGTCATTACACATAATTTGTGATTTTACTATGGATATCGATCCTCAATTTGGCCACCCGTGCCCGCATTAAGGCTCGGGGGCTACTGGTCTTCGGGCTTATCATTTACTAATATTAAAGGGGCACATGGATCCCCTAATCTGGTGTTGCCACCCGACCAGTGTCTCGGGGGCTACTGCATTGGCAATCCAGTGCAGAAAATTTAAGTGCAATATAGTTTTCGAGGAGATTATGATCCTCAGGTTGGTCGGCCGCACCCAACCTGAGTCTCGAGGACTCTGCACAGCGCTTTTTGTGTCCCGAAGTATTCTTCCTAGCTAGTTGTTGACCCTCAGACCGATTTTGCAAATCAACCTGAGTCTCAGCGGCTACTGGGATCAGCGGTCTTGTGTCATCCTTCAGGCGCATCTCGGGTTTTAGACTGATACACACCTTGAGGGCTACTGGCTATATATCTCGGCAGAGAATAAATTGCACCAATAAAAAATATTGACAAAAAATCGGCCCACAGTCGGGGTGGTGCACCACCTCGGAAGAAGTCCGGCATAAAGCTCGAGCGCGAGTGGCTGGCTCCATAGAGGGCATTTCCGGCATTAAGCTCGGCTAAACTCCTTCAACTTTTTTGAACCAAAGTGATTTATGACACCTTGGATATAGTCCTGCGTTGGAGCCCGGATACAGTCCGGCGTTGGAGCTTGGACACAGTATGGCATTGGAGCTCGGATACATTCCGGCGTTGGAGCTCGGAAAGCGGTCCGGTGTTGGTGCTCGGCTGCAAAAGATATACGAATGCAGTCTGGCGTTGGAGCTCGGATGCAAGAGGACACTGCCACCCGGGAACAACTTCAAACCTGAGGTGTGGCATAAAAATAACAAGGCATGGATAAAGGCTGGAAATTTAAAGGGGCTCCTCGGATACCCAACACGTAAACTCTTCGGATTCACTTTGGCGATCCTCAAGATCAAACATGGAAAGATTTGTTAAACCAGTTTTTAAGACCGACGACCGAAGATGAAGAACAGTTTGGAAGAATCGAGGAGCGTCCCCAACTTGAAGACCAGTTCAGGGGGCTACTGACGGTGTCCTGGACTAGGGGGTACTCAACACGTCGTCTACCGAACAGGTGTATCGGGCCGAGGACCCCCATGGTGGTTCACTATTGGGCCAGTTCGGAGAACCCATGCCGCATACAAGGGAGATTCCACAAGACTTGGTGGTCAAGACAAGGACTCCTCCCCCACCGGCGTATTCGGCTAGGACTCTTGTTATCCTAGGCCTCTGGTGCATTATATAAACCAGGGCCATGCTAGTCGATAGAGAGAAAAACAATCATACCATAGGCTAGCTTCTAGGGTTTAGCCTCTACGGTCTCGTGGTAGATCAACTCTTGTAATACTCATATCATCAAGATCAATCAAGCAGGAAGTAGGGTATTACCTCCATCGAGAGGGCCCGAACCTGGGTAAACATCGTGTCCCCCGCCTCCTGTTACCATCCGCCTTAGACGCATAGTTCGGGACCCCCTACCCGAGATCCGCTAGTTTTGACACCGACACACCTCTTGCCTCTCGGCGCTCAATAACTTGTTCCCACCAAATGAGTACATAGTCTTGGAACTCAAGGGATGCCATCGCAATCTTCTTCTCTTCGTCATAGTTGTGCAAACGAAAGATTTTGTCGACCTTCAATGACCATGATAGGTACTCTTCGGGATCGTTGCTTCCATTGAACTTGGGCATGGTGAACTTTAGCTTGCCGTAGCGTTGCTCTTCATTGTGTTGGGGTCGGGGATGATGACGTCCATGTTGTTGATGATTGTCAAGCTCATGTTGCTCTTGGAGAATAGGGTTGTCGACCTCATGTTGCTCTTGTCGTGGAGGATTCCCATTGTCTTCATGATCTTGGTGAACTTGATGTTCTTGGCGAGCTTGTGGAGGAGCTTGTCGAGCTCGAGGAGGAACTTCAGGAACTTGATGATGCATGCGAGCTTGAAATCTTCGTTCATGAGCTTCTTCACGAAGTGCTTCTTCATGTTCACGAGCTTGTCGGCCTCGGTTGGCTATGGCTCGACTTGAATCTTGAAGGTCATCTTGCACCGCAAGTGCTTGAGCTTCACGGAGTTGTTGTTCTTGGCATTGTGCCTCGGCATCTTCTGGATCTTGGTGTGGACGCGCTCTCTCTTCCTCTTCATGTTGGCGTTGTTGTTGTCGTTCTCATGCTAGTGCAAAAGCCTCTTGGGTTTGACGTTGTCGGTGCTCTTGAGAGTTTGTGTCGCGTAGAGGAAAAAGGCTTGCTTGAGGATCGTTGCGTGCGGCACATCGAAGAGTGTTCGATGTCGGTGTACTTGAGCCGGAAAGAGTGAAGTCAGAGTGTCGACTTGAGCGGCTCCTTCTTGATGAAGACAAAGTGGAAGAAGAGCGGTTGAGCAACAAAGCGCGAATCTCGTCCATTCTTGCGTCGTTCTCTTGCTTGTGATCATCGAGCTTGTGGTTGAAGTACTCCCTTGTACGTTGCTCGAAGAGTCGTAAGTCGGCGGCGAGGTTGTAGATGCGTTCACTCATTGCTTGTTGCTCTTGATGCAAAGCACGTTGTGCACCAAAGAAGTGGCTCTTGGTGACGTAGGAGTTCATGTCGTCGTCGTGCTCAATGAAGAGTGGGTTGGTGGAAGTACTTGGTCTATCCATCATTCCAAGAGAAAAATGTGAGTGGTAGAAAGAGAAGAATGAATATCAAATGTACCTTGACCGAAGTTGAAAGTGGATCAATGATCACTCCAATGTGGACAAGGAAATAGTACAATTGGTACCAATTCTTGTCGGTTTCTCACACCTACACAAGTAAAAGCTTATGGTGGAGCTTGGTTAGGATGGTGGCACAAAATTTAATGCAATTGTAAGTGAGCTTCAATAATGTTGGAAAAGATTCGCAAGATTGCAATGCAACAAGTAGACAAGCAATATAAGGTACATGAAAACACACACGCAAAAAGATAGGTGGGGTCGTGCAACCAAGGGTGAGCCAAAATGTGGAATCCACAAAAATGCTCTTATTGCACAACACTAGAGAGACGCTAGCACGATTGCACAACAGGCGGATACAAAGACTTGTGCACAACCTACTAAGAAAAAATGCAACGACTTCTATCCCAAGTATGCTCTATGCAAGGTGTTTCTATGATATGATCCAAGATGATCTAATATGACAATCTTAATGTTGTCTGATGCTATGGTTTTTGCTTAAAAGCTCTTTGCTTATCTTTCCGTTTTGCTTAAAAGCTTGTTTGGATCTTTGTTGTCTGAGCTCTTTTCTCATGCAATGCTTCACGAACCAAGATAGCAATTGTGTATGTGATGACAACCTTGTGACACAAGAGATGATACCAAGATATGCAACAATGATGTATGTATGCTATGGGAAGTATGATCACAAATGTGCACAAGTCACGTTGCCGGCAATACTCAACGGCTAGTCTCGATGGGTAAGCGACGCAAAGGAGTAAGTCTAAGATTGCTATCAATGTAATGGCAAGAGTGATATGTCCAATACCAAGACGAGGTTACCGTTCTTGCTTACGGTATGGTGTCAAAATGGTGGCATGAATACCAAGATGTAGTCGAGCTGGTTGTTGTTGATGACGCGTCCATGGCGAAGATGAGCGGCGGTGATGTTGATGTCGAACCGTACCTAGATAGCCGAAACACAAAAGGATACGGAACCGCAACTCAAATTATCAAAGCTCTAAATGACAAAACACGTCAGAGTGTGAAACGGGTAAGTAATGGTGGTGGTATGCAGAAGTGGTGATGGTGTATAGGTGGTTGGAGTGTGTATGCGGAAATGTGGGGCGGTGGTGGTGACTAAACTGAAAAAAATCAGTTTCGTTAGGTATCGTCGGACGTCCGGGCTGGGCCGGTCATTTGGTCGTCGGACGTCTGGAAGGGGTCGGACGTCCGGTGCCTCGGCGATTTTCGGGCACGGGAAGAACAACACATGTACGAGGTGGAGAGGTCAAAATTCATCGAATCCGGGCGATTTCGTGGATGGAAGAGGTGGGGAGACAAGGGGGGAAAGGTAGATCCACTCAAGACAAAGAAAATCCACGGATCAAATCCAACAAAATTTCAACACACCAACAAATCAAAAAAAATTGGGTCTATTTTTGTGGGGAATTTTCAAATTAGGGACGAAATCAACAAAAACTAGGCTAGCAACACAATGGGAAGGCTCCTAAATCATGATCAACGTGGCTCTAGATACCAAGATGATGTAGGGTAGAACTCTTAATCGGCCGATCTTTCACGAAAGGAGCAGATCCTGCAATGAACACGAAGAACACAAGGGGGAAAACGAGGGGAAACACGAGAAAATCACTAAACCAACACGAAATAGTCACACATGTGCTAGATCCTCGAGTACATAAGAGATCACACGATCCACGGACAACTAAGGACGATACAAAGGTAGCCAGTCTTCTCCGTGAGGAGGTCTT
Organism: Triticum urartu; assembly: GCF_003073215.2. NCBI lineage: Eukaryota > Viridiplantae > Streptophyta > Magnoliopsida > Poales > Poaceae > Triticum > Triticum urartu. The sequence continues at coordinate 108,784,794 of NC_053022.1, forward strand.
GATGTTCTTCTCCGCAAGGAGTTCTTGAATCCAAAGGGATCTTCTCCGAATATTGGCCGCGGTCTCTCTCGTGGAGTAGATCTGATGTGGATGAGCAATGCTCTATCTCTAAAATGAGCTAAACCAATGCTAACCTTAGCTAGAAGGAATAGGAGGTCTATTATAGCCTTGGTGCAAAAGGGGGCGAAGTGGGGGATACATGGGCTGTGGCCCAACTCATGGAAGCACACAGGCGTCGGACATCCGGGAGTCACAGGTCGTCTGGAGGCTCACGAGGGTCCGGTGCCTGTGGGACGTCCGTAGATTCGGCTCGGGTGTTCTTCGGTCGGACGTCCGGTCGGGGTCGGTTGTCCGGGCGTCGGTCGTCCGGGAGGCCTCGGAATTCCGTTGTTTTGGCTCGAGTGCGGAGGTGCCAGACGTCCAGTCTGGGTCAGACGTCTGGAGCCTGGAGATCGTCGGACGTCCGGTCCTGGTCGGTCGTCCGGAGCCTGTAGCTTCTTCCGCATCTCTTCTTCTTCTCCATCTTCACATCCATCTTCCTCTTCTTCTTCTCCTTGCTCCTTAGCTTCTTCATGGCCAACTCCTAGATACCTGAGTATGCACAATTTCTCAGTTTGAGGTAGTAACCATGTCTCATGTGTATCGAAGTGGAAGTGTGAGAGGAGAGATGTCACCTCGGTTTCGAGAGCTCTTGCACGTGCTCGTGTCATGGGTCCGCTAGGCACTTGGTGAGATGGTGGTAGGTCCATGGGGATGACCTTGGGATGCTCCACATCAATATGTAAGTAGCTTCACCAAGGTCTTTGTTTGAAAAACTCCTTTCAAACACTCCTTTATGCTTTCCAGAAATTTCTACATTATTTCCGATCAACAATATGTCATTCACATATACTTATCAGAAATGATGTAGTGCTCCCACTCACTTTCTTGTAAATACAGGCTTCACCGCAAGTCTGTATAAAACTATATGCTTTGATCATACTATAAAAGCGTACATTCCAACTCCAAGATGCTTGTCCATAGATGGATCGCTGGAGCTTGCACAATTTGTTAGTACCTTTAGGATTGACAAAACCTTCTGGTTGCATCATATACAACTCTTCTTTAAGAAAACCATTAAGGAATATAGTTTTCACATCCATTTGTCAGATTTCATAAAATGTGGCAATTGCTAACATGATTCAGACAGACTTAAGCATCGCTACGAGTGAGAAAATCTCATCGTAGTCAACACCTTGTACTTGTCGAAAACCCTTTTGCGACAATTCGAGCTTTGTAGATAGTAACACTACTATCAACGTCCGTCTTCCTCTTGAAAATCCATTTATTCTCAATGGCTTGCCGATCAACGGGCAAGTCAACCAAAGTCTACACTTTGTTCTTATACATGGATCCTATCTCAGATTTCATGGCCTCAAGCCATTTTGCGGAATCTGGGCTCATCATCTCTTCCTCATTGCTCGTAGGTTCATCATGGTCAAGTAACATGACCTATAGAACAGGATTACCGTACCACTCTGGTGCGGATCTCACTCTGGTTGACCTACGAGGTTCGGTAGTAACTTGATCTGAAGTTACATGATCATCATCATTATCTTCCTCACTAATTGGTGTAGGAGTCACAGGAACAGATTTCTGTGATGAACTACTTTCCAATAAGGGAGCAAGTACAGTTACCTCATCAAGTACTACTTTTCCTCCCACTCACTTCTTTCGAGAGAAACTCCTTCTTTAGAAAGGATCCATTCTTAGCAACAAAGATCTTGCCTTTAGATCTGTGATAGAAGGTGTACCCAATATTTTATTTTGGATATCCTATGAAGATGCACTTATCCGATTTGGGTTCGTGCTTATCAGGTTGAAACTTTTTCACATAAGCATTGCAACCCCAAACTTTAAGAAACGACAGCTTAGGTTTCTTGCCAAACCATAGTTCATACGATGTCATCTCAACAGATTTAGATGGTGCCCTATTTAACGTGAATGTAGCTGTCTCTAATGCATAACCCCAAAACGATAGCAGTAAATCACTAAGAGACATCATAGATCGCACCATATCTAGTAAAGTGCGATTACGACATTCCGACACACCATTATGTTGTGGTGTTCCAGGTGGCATGAGTTTGTGAAACTATTCCACATTGTTTTAATTGAAGACCAAACTCGTAACTCAAATATTCGTCTCCGTGATCAGATCGTAGAAACTTTATTTTCTTGTTACGATGATTTTCCACTTCACTCTGAAATTCTTTGAACTTTTCAAATGTTTCAGACTTATGTTTCATCAAGTAGATATACTCATATCTTCTCAAATCATCTGTGAAGGTCAGAAAATAACGATACCCGCCACAAGCCTCAACACACATTGGACCGCATACATCAGTATGTATTATTTCCAATAAGTCAGTTGCTCGCTCCATTGTTTCGGATAACGGAGTCTTAGTCATCTTGCCCATGAGGCATGGTTCGCAAGCATCAAGTGATTCCAAAAGCCCATCAGCATGGAGTTTCTTCATGCGCTTTACACCAATATGACCTAAACGGCAGTGCCACAAATAAGTTGCACTATCATTATTAACTTTGCATCTTTTAGCTTCAATATTATGAATATGTGTATTAGTACGATAGAGATTCAATAAACCATTCACCTTGGGTGTATGACCACAGAAGGTTTTATTCATGTAAATAGAATAACAATTATTCTTTGACTTAAATAAATAACTATATTGCAATAAACATGATCCAATCATATTATTCTCAACGCAAACACCAAATAACATTTATTTTAGGTTCAACACTAATCCCGAAGGTAAAGGGAGTGTGCGATGGTGATCTTATCAACCTTGGAATCACTTCCAACACACATCGTCACCTCGCCCTTAACTAGTCTCTGTTTATTTTGCAACTCCTGTTTTGAGTTACTACTCTTAGCAACTGAACCAGTATCAAATACCAAGGGGTTTGCTATAAACACTAGTAAAGTACACATCAATAACATGTATATCAAATATACCTTTGTTCACTTTGCCATCCTTCTTATCCGCCAAGTATCTAGGGCAGATCCACTTCCAGTGACCATTTCCTTTGCAGTAGAAGCACTCAGTTTCAAGCTTGGGTCTAGCTTTGGGCTTCTTCATGGGAGTGGCAACTTGCTTGCCATTATTCTTGAAGTTCCCTTTCTTTCCCTTGCCCTTTTACTTCAAACTAGAGGTCTTGTCAACCATAAACACTTGATGCTTTTTTTGATTTCTACCTTCGCGGATTTCAGCATCATGAAGAGCTCAGGGAATTGTTTTCGTCATCCCTTGCATATTATAGTTCATCACGAAGTTCCAGTAACTTGTTTATAGTGACTAGAGAACTCTGTCAATCACTATCTTATCTAGAAGATTAAGTCCCACTTGATTCAAGCGATTGTAGTACCCTGACAATCTGAGCACATGCTCACTGGTTGAGCTATTCTCCTCTATCTTGTAGGCAAAGTACTTGTCAGAGGTCTCATACCTCTTGACTCGGGCATGAGTCTGAAATACCAATTTCAGCTCTTGGAACATCTTATATGCTCCGTTGCGTTCAAAACATTTTTGACGTCCCGGCTCTAAGCCGTAAAGCATGGTGCACTAAACTATCAAGTAGTCATCATACCGAGCTTTGTCAAACATTCATAACATTTGTATCTGCTCCTGCAATAGGTCTGTCACCTAGCAGTGCATCAAGGACATAATACTTCTATGCAGCAATGAGGATAACCCTCAGATCACGGAGCTAGTCTGCATCATTGCTACTAATATCTTTCAACTTATTTTTCTCTAGGAACATATCAAAAATAAACGTGGAGCTACATCGCAAGCTATTGATCTACAACATAGATATGAAAATACTATCAGGACTAAGTTCATGATAAATTAAAGTTCAATTAATCATATTACTTAAGAAGTCCCACTTAGATAGACATCCCTCTAATCATCTAAGTGATCACGTGATCCAAATCAACTAAACCATGTCCGATCATCACGTGAGATGGAGTAGTTTTCAATGGTGAACATCACTATGTTGATCATATCTACTATATGATTCATGCTCGACCTTTCGGTCTACAGTGTTTTGATGCTATATCTGCATATGCTAGGCTCGTCAAGTTTAACCCGAGTATTCTGCGTGTGCAAAACTGGCTTGCACCCATTGTATGTGAACGTAGAGCTTATCACACCCGATCATCACGTGGTGTCTCGGCACGACGAACTGTCGCGAATGTGCATACTGAGGGAGAACACGTATACCTTGAAATTTAGTGAGAGATCATCTTTAAATGCTACCGCCAAACTAAGCAAAATAAGTTGTATAAAAGATAAACATCACATGCAATCAGAATATGTGACATGATATGGCCATCATCATCTTGCGCTTTTGATCTCCATCTCCAAAGTACTGTCATGATCTTCATTGTTACCAGCATGACACCATGATCTTCATCGTCTTGATCTATTATCAACGTGTCGTCACATGGTCGTCTCACCAGCTATTGCTTTTGCAACTATTGCTATCGCATAGCGATAAAGTAAAGCAATACATGGCACTTGCATCTTATGCAATAAAGAGACAACCATAAGGCTCATGCCATTTGTCGATAACTTTAACAAAACATGATCATCTCATACAACAATTTATATCTCATCACGTTGAAAGTGCAACTATCCCTAGGTGGTTTTGGTAATTCATAACAACATATATCTCATTGAGCTAATGCTATTCCAAGATGATTATTTCAGGAAAGCTCAATGATTGGCATGGCATGGATGTGAAAGTGGAACCCTCAAAATGCTAAGGATAAAGGATTGGCTCAAGCTCAAAAGCTCAAGACTCTTCACTTTATATTTTAGTGATCCAAGATCACATTGAGTCTTTAGGAAAAGCCAATACTATCAAGGAGGGATGAGGTGTTGCTTAATGAGCCTCTTGCTTCATGTGCTTAGTGATATGCTCCAAAACCCTCAACTACTTTCCCATATCCACATATGACCTAAACCCTAAGCCAAACTCGATCTTACCGATTCTTCCTATCCGGCGCCACCGAGTTTCACTTGTCATTAGCCACTGCCAAAACCCTAGCAATTCGGTTCTACCGATAAGGATCTCGGTCTCACCGAGATGGGGTTGCAAACTCTCTGTTTCAATTTCGTAACTTTTCGGTCTCACCGAAAGAGCGAATTGGTCCCACCGAGATTGCAATGTAAACTCAGTGTTTCCCCTTTGTAACTTTTCGGTCTCACCGAGTTCCACTCAGTCTCACCGAAAGAGCAAATCGGTCCCACCGAGTTTGCCTGACCAACTCTCTGGTTAGCTAATTACCAAATTCGGTCTCACCGAGTTTGTGTAATCGGTCTCACCAAGATTACGTTATGCCCAAACCCTAACCATATCGGTCCTACCGAGTTGCATGTCAGTCCCACCGAAAATCTCTAACGGTCACTAGGTTTACATTTTCGGTCCGACCGAGTTTATTGATTCGGTCCCACCGAGATTGGAAAACTGTGTAACGGTTGGATTTTGTGTGGAGGCTATATATACCCCTCCACCTTCTTCTCATTCGATGAGAGAGCTATCAGAACACATACACAATTCCAACTCATATGTTCTGAGAGAGAACCACCTACTCATGTGTTGAGACCAAGATATTCCATTCCTACCATATGAATCTTGATCTCTAGCCTTCCCAAGTTGCTTTCCACTCAAATCTTCTTTCCACCAAATCCAAATCCTATGAGAGAGAGTTGAGTGTTGGGGAGACTATCATTTGAAGCACAAGAGCAAGGAGTTCATTACCTACACACCATTTGTTACTTCTTGGAAATTGGTGTCTCCTAGATTCGCTAGGTGTCACTTGGGAGCCTCCGACAAGATTGTGGAGTTGAACCAAGGAGTTTGTAAGGGCAAGGAGATCGCCTACTTCGTGAAGATCTACCGCTAGTGAGGCAAGTCCTGTGTGGGCGATGGCCATGGTGGGATAGACAAGGTTGCTTCTTCGTGGACCCTTTGTGGGTGGTTGCTTCTTCGTGGACCCTTCGTGGGTGGAGCCCTGTGTGGACTCGCGCAACCGTTACCCTTGGGTGGAGCCCTGTGTGGACTCGCGCAACCGTTACCCTTCGTGGGTTGAAGTCTCCATCAACGTGGATGTAGGATAGCACCACCTATCCGAACCACGGGAAAAACATCCGTGTCTCCAATAGCGTTTGAATTCTCCAAACCATTCCCTTTACAGTCTTGCAAATTGCATGCTTTACTTTCAGCTGCCTATATACTCTTTGCATGCTTGCTTGAATTATGTGATGATTGCTTGACTTGTCCTAAATTAGCTAAAATCTGCCAAGAACTAAAATTGGGAAAAGGTTAAGTTTTTATTTGGTCAAGTAGTCTAATCACCCCCCTCTAGACATACTTTCGATCCTACAAGTGGTATCAGAGCTTTGGTCTCCATTTGCTTTGATCTCCATAGCTTTTGGTGGTCATAGCCTTGGTTTCACAACCTAGGAGAGTATGGCGTCTAGCGAGGGAAATTACCACCGTAGAGGTCCCTACTTTGATGGTACTAATTTTGCTAGTTGGAAGCATAAAATGAAAATGCATATTCTTGGACATAACCCCGCCGTTTGGGCTATTGTGTGTGTTGGTTTGCAAGGTGACTTCTTTGATGGGAGAGAACCAAACCGTGAAGCTACCGCGGATGAGTTGAAGATGTTGCAATACAATGCTCAAGCTTATGATATTCTCTTCAACGGATTGTGCCCCGCAGAATTCAACAAAATCAGCCGCCTTGAGAATGCAAAGGAAATTTGGGACACTTTGATTGATATGCACGAAGGTACCGACTCCATCAAGGAATCCAAGTTGGATGTGCTTCAAAGCCAACTTGACAAGTTCAAGATGAAGGATGGTGAAGGTGTCGCTGAAATGTACTCTAGGCTTGCTCTCATCACAAATGAGATTGCCGGCTTAGGAAGTGAAGAGATGACCGATAAATTCATCATCAAGAAGATTCTAAGAGCCTTGGATGGAAAATATGATACCGTGTGCACATTGATCCAAATGATGCCCAATTACAAAGATCTCAAGCCAACGGAGGTGATTGGAAGAATTGTTGCTCATGAGATGTCACTTAAGGATAAAGAGGAACTTCACAACAAATCAAGTGGTGCCTATAAAGCCTCATGTGAAGCCCCTACATCATCAAGTGAGAAACAAGACTTCAATGAAGAATTGAGCTTAATGGTGAAGAATTTCAACAAGTTCTACAAGAGTAGAAGCAAAGATAGAAGCTTCAAGTCAAGGTCCTACAATGACAAAAGATCTTCTAGTCGAGAGCGAAACTGCTACAATTGTGGAAGACCCGGACACTATTCCAATGAGTGTACGGCTCCCTACAAGAGAAGGGAAGATTCTCCAAGAAGAAGAAGCAAAGAATCACCACCAAGAGAGAGGAGTAGAGATGATCGTTATGAACGAAGAAACTCATGGGGAAGCAAGGATTCGGAAAGGAAGGAAAAATCATCAAGGAGCTACACAAGACGAAGACATCAAGCTCATGTTGGTGAATGGGTATCCGGCTCCGACTCCGACAGCCACTCCGAGAGAAGTTATTACTCCGGCTCCGAAGATACTCAAGATGAAGGTGTTGTCGGTCTAGCACTTGTGTCAACCAACTCCTACGACATATTTGACTCACCAAATGAAGGAATTGGAAGATGCTTCATGGCCAAAGGTCCTAAGGTAACACACCCCGAGTATGTTGATTTCAATAGTGATGAAGATGACTTGTTAGGTGATGATTTGCTTATTGACAACTCTAGTGATGAATATTATGATGAAAGACCAATTAATCATGCTAATCAAGATAAAACGAATGACAATGATAAGGAGAAGATTGAGGCCCTAACTAAAGAACTAAACACTCTTAAGTTAGCTCATGAAACCATCTTCGAAGATCATCGAGAACTTTTAAGAGCTCATGAGAAATTACACTTTGAAAAGCTCAATCTTGAGCAGGAGCATGAGTTCTTAAAAGCAATCAATGATGATCTCCGCAAGAAAAGTTCTTCTTACATTGCCAAGCGTTCACTCTTATCCACTTACATGCCTCAAGTCAAGTCTAGTAACAAGAACAAGAAAGATTCTTCCTCTAGTAGTAACAATGATCATGCTAAATCCAATATTGTTACTTCTAGTAGCTCTCTTGATTCCACTAATGATTCTCTTAGCCAAGTTACACTTGAGCAAGAAAATAGTTTATTGAAGGGAATTATAGAGAAAGGAGTGTACAAAAGCCTTGCCGGGAGTAAGCAATTCGAGGAAACTGTGCGCAAGCAAGGAATGCACCGGAAGAATCAAGGTATTGGTTTTGAACGAAAGTTGAATGCCAATGGAGTTGAGTGGGAAGAAGATCAATACCCCAAGACAAAGTTTGTCCCTCAACAAGAGAAGTATACTTCTTTCAAGGGGACACAAGCTCAAGATGATCTTCCACCACAAGACTACAAGCAAAAAGGCAAGGACAGGCTTCAAGAGGGAATTGATGCATTTGAAGAAGCTCCAAAGACCTTAGTCAAGTGGATTCCCAAGACTACTTCAAGTTCCACTTCATCAAGTACGACTACAACTCCAAGGATTCCCATCAAGATGGTGTGGATCCAAAAGAAGAAGAACTAGAGAGTTCTTGAGGGTGACTCCGCCAACATACTTCACTCTTATCATTTTGGCAAGAACAAGTGCAATCAACTTCCACATCTTGCACTAGTTCAAGGAGTCACAAACCCTCTTGTTGGTAAGACAAGGGACAAGGTAATAAAAGTTTTCATGGACATCATCTTTGTGTGCATCACTCTATGTCTATGGATATCCTTGTTTGTTCCTTGTGGGACTAACCCATGTAGGTATTGAAAGTGCAATTCACTCAAATGGATAGCTCCAAGAGATCCACATCAACATTGAGCATCCACATCTTCAACATCTACATGAAGTCATCATCGACAAAACCCAAGGTTAGTTCATCCCTCTTAGGGGGGATATCACATCTAGGGGGAGCTTTACTCTAAGACTTGAGCTAAAGCAACTCTAAAGATGTGAACAAAACAATGCTTTATGTAAAAGTGGTAACCCCACTTGAGCTTAAACGATGAGTATGACCTATGATCAAGTGCTCTCACTTGACTCCTAAGTCAATATACTCATATATAGATGACCTTGTCATCGCAAATTGCTTGATAGATGCTAGAATTGGTTGTGCATGCCTTGCCACATATTTCATTTGCCATCTTATTGTCTGAGCATGCTGGTTGCATATTTTACTCATTCGAGGACATCCACTTGTTGTTTTGATTGTTTGGTTTTATCTTCTTTTGCCAAGTGGATGGACAAGAATGCCTAAGAACCTCCTCTAGCTATCTATGCTTTTCTCGTCTCAAACTCTATTCATGCTGCATCACAAAATTTGATCAAGTCAGATTCGAACCACTCTGTGTGAGGAGCGCTCGGAGTCCCCGATTCGTCATAGACTTAAACTTCCAAAACCTCTTTATGATTCTCGGTCTGACCGATACTCCACTTTCGGTCCTACCGAGGTCATTAAGTTGATCTAGGTTTTCGATCTCGGTGCAACCGATTTGAACATTTCGGTCACACCGAGTTTCAGTAACTGCTTGCAGTTATGAATCTCGGTGCCACCGAGTTGTTCCACTCGGTCACACCGATAGGGTCGGGCTATATATAGTCACGGGCAAAATTTTGGAAATTTCTCCGAACCCCTCGCCCGCGCGATAGCCTGCTCTGCCCTCGTGGTCTCCGGATCGTCTTCTCGCCGCCAGCCGCCTCCAGTCGCTGGTCTCCGTCGCTGTCAACGGGAATTCTGCCCCGCCGTTGCCGCCGTAGCAAGTCTCAGCCGAACTAGGGTATGGACTTGATCACAGTGCTATTCCCCGTCCAATTCCTAGCACATTGTGTTCTTCATGATTCTTGCCACGATTGAAACACTCCTATCCAGTCAATGCGCCCGTAGATTAGCTTTGATTCAAAAATTTAGGGTTAGGTTTCCGCCGAAACCATCTCGGACCCACCGAGTTGAAAAACTCGGTCCCACCGATTTGGCTTATGCCATTGCACAGGTGAGACTCGGTCTGACCGAGAATTACTTATTGGTGTGACCGATTTTGGAACTCTGTGAAACCCTAGCAGTCTCGGTGCCACCGAACTGTGACTCGGTCCAACCGAGTTCACCAGTTCAGGTGCCAAAACTGCTTCGGTATCACCGAGTTTAAAAATCGGTAGATCCGAGATTATTTCAGTGGGAAACTAAAACTAAGTTTTTGGATCATTCTTTTGCAAAAATCTCTGCATTTTGTGATGCTCATCCACTCTATCTGTTCTATAAACTATTCACAGGGTCAGCAGTCAGTTGCATCATGTCTGATCAAAGTGATAGCCAAAATATGTCAGAGCAGCAGGTGCACATGAGTGAGGGCACTAGTCCCTCCAGCTCTTCTAATGAAGGCATCAGGAGCACTCCTAGCAATTTGCCAAAGGCTGCCACGAGACAGAGGAAGAAGAGGACTTCAGATTCTGAAGATGAGGACTATGTGGCAGAGGAAGAGGCCACTTCCAAGAGAGTTGAGCCAGCTCAAGGCACTAAGCCAGGCCTGAAAATCAAAAGGCCAGCAGGCAGGCAGCCAATGTCAAAGGCCAGAATGTCAACTGAGAAGCCCATAGAGCCAGTTGCAGCTGAGGGCAAGAAAAGAAAGGAAAGGGTGAAGAAGACTGTGGCTAGAGTGCTTGGCAAAGCTTCCATCATGGAAGAGGAAGAAGAAGAAGAGGTGGCTGCACCAGCGCCCAAGGCACCCAAGCTAATGGGAGATGCCATGAAATCAGGGGGAGCTGCTTCCAAGGCCAAGCCAGCTCCAAAGCCAAAGCCTAAGAGAAATACAAGGAGCATTCCTGCAGCTGAGAAGAACAAGGCCCCAGTGCCTGAGACTGTTGCTGAAGAAGAGGAAGAGAATGTTCTGAGAAAGCTAAAGCCCAGGATCCCAGACCACAACGATGCTCATCCTGTGGCTGAGGATATGAAGCTCAGGAGAGATTCGGGGCTGAGGAAGTGGAGAGAAGCAGACCCGTATGCTTCAAGGAGAAGGACAGCCGTTGACTACAGGTTTCACACCAAGGAGCAGCAGGATTTCTATGAGACTGTTTTGCTAGATAAGAAGCCAATTGTATGTGACATGAGATGGGTCGACTGGACCTACATGAGGGAGAAGGAGGAACACTACCCAGGAGTATATCACAGCTTTAATGCTTGTGGAGTAGCTGACTTTGTTGGGCAGAAGCTCACAAAGTGGACGAGGAACTGATCATGCAATTCTACTCCACGGCACACTTTTATCCAGATGGGAGGATCACATGGATGTCTGAGGGTACAAGGTACCAATCCACAGTTGCTGAGTGGGCACAGATCATTAATGCCCTAGAGGAGCAAGATGATGACTTGGATATCTATGCCAAGAAGAAGATGGACCACAACTCAATGTCAAATATGTACAAGGAGATCCCAAATGAAGCACTTGATACCTTCAAGTTTGGCTCAGTACATTACCTTCTGTCAGGACTCCCGACCATCAATTGGATCTTGAGGCACACCTTATTGCCCAAGTTAGGTGATCACAAGATGATCAGAGGCCATGCTATCAACTTGCTACATGTGTTTGATGTGCCTCAGAAGTTCAAGGTGATGAGCCTCATAGTGGAAACAATCAAGAGGACTGCAGCAGATCAGAAGAGGAGCTGCGGATATGCCCCTCAAATTCAGGAGCTCATCAACTCCAAGATGGGCACGGGCATATATCTATTGGACAAGGAACACCTGCCCATCCGTCCAGATTTCGAGGACAATCAAGTTGTCATGACTGAGAACGAGCCATCATCTGCCCAAGCATACGTGAAGAAGGAGAAGGCAAGGAAGGAGAAATCTGCCAAGATGCCAACTCAAGAGGAGGCATCTGAATACTTCTTGAAGACCAAACAAGAGCAGCTTGGTTACTTGATTGCGTCCACGCTGAGGATTGAGCAAAGTCTGGCCACCCTCACTCAGAATCAGCAGAGCCTAGAGAGAATCATGGAACAGAAGTTCTATGACTTGGATGTCAAAGTAACGGAAGTTCAGTCTGCAGTGGAGCAGCTCCAGGAGGACATGCAGGAGAGGAGAGGCAGGACTACCACTCATGCCTTTGCCAGAGTGCCACGAGGCCCGAGGTCATCTGCCGTGCCAGTTGCTGACACCAGAGCCACCACTTCAGCACCAGCTACAGCCTCAGTTCCACCAGCTCCAGCATCTACTTCAGCTCCAACTCCAGCGTCTACTTCAGCATCTACCGAAGCCTTCGTCCTTGGAGTGATCCGGACTCCACCACCACCTGAAGATCAAGCCTGAGCGTCGATATAGCACTATGCATTTTCTAGGAACTTTTTGGTAACTTGTTGCCAAAGGGGGAGAACATGTATAGATCATAGGCTTCGAGAGAGAGAGTGTTGCTTTTCTCTCTTGCTTTATTTGGTGGTTTTTCAAACTTGTTTGCTTTTGAGTGCTTGAGATACTACTCATTACTTGTGAGACATTGATGATCATGTGTTTGATCATAAGCTACACTTAATGCTTGCTTATTGCTATTATACTATCTATCTTGTGTGATCATTCACTATTCTTGGTGATGAGTGCATGTGTTTCATTCTTATCATTTTAAGCGCTCCACCAAGATGTATGTGACATGGAAGAGTAACCCATGACTCTAACTCCTTGTGCATTTGCAGTCCAAAGCAAATTTTAAATATGCACAAATTTAGGGGAGCTCTTACTTATCACATACTTCTCAAAGCGATGATATATTTCTTGCTTATTATCATTTGTCGAAGCTTTGATCTATATGTTGTCATCAATTACAAAAAAGGGGGAGATTGAAAGTGCAACTATCCCTAGGTGGTTTTGGTAATTCATAACAACATATAGCTCATTGAGCTAATGCTATTCCAAGATGATTATTTCAGGAATGCTCAATGATTGGCATGGCATGGATGTGAAAGTGGAACCCTCAAAATGCTAAGGACAAAGGATTGGCTCAAGCTCAAAAGCTCAAGACTCTTCACTTTATATTTTAGTGATCCAAGATCACATTGAGTCTTTAGGAAAAGCCAATACTATCAAGGAGGGATGAGGTGTTACTTAATGAGCCTCTTGCTTCATGTGCTTAGTGATATGCTCCAAAACCCTCAACTACTTTCCCATATCTACATATGACCTAAACCCTAAGCCAAACTCGGTCTTACCAATTCTTCCTATCCGGCGCCACCGAGTTTCACTTGTCATTAGCCACTGCCAAAACCCTAGCAACTCGGTTCTACCGATAAGGATCTCGGTCTCACTGAGATGGGGTTGCAAACTCTCTGTTTCCCTTTCGTAACTTTTCGGTCTCACCGAAAGAGCGAATCGGTCCCACCGAGATTGCAATGTAAACTCATTGTTTCCCCTTTGTAACTTTTCGGTCTCACCGAAAGAGCAAATCGGTCCCACCGAGTTTGCCTGACCAACTCTCTGGTTAGCTAATTACCAAATTCGGTCTCACCGAGTTTGTGTAATCGGTCTCACCGAGATTACGTTATGCCCAAACCCTAACCATATCGGTCCTACCGAGTTGCATGTCAGTCCCACCGAAAATCTCTAACGGCCACTAGGTTTACATTTTCGGTCCGACCGAGTTTATTGATTCGGTCCCACCGAGATTGGAAAACTGTGTAACGGTTGGATTTTGTGTGGAGGCTATATATACCCCTCCACCTTCTTCTCATTTGATGAGAGAGCCATCAGAACACACACACCATTCCAACTCATATGTTCTGAGAGAGAACCACCTACTCATGTGTTGAGACCAAGATATTCCATTCCTACCATATGAATCTTGATCTCTAGCCTTCCCAAGTTGCTTTCCACTCAAATCTTCTTTCCACCAAATCCAAATCCTATGAGAGAGAGTTGAGTGTTGGGGAGACTATCATTTGAAGCACAAGAGCAAGGAGTTCATTACCTACACACCATTTGTTACTTCTTGGAGAGTGGTGTCTCCTAGATTGGCTAGGTGTCACTTGGGAGCCTCCGACAAGATTGTGGAGTTGAACCAAGGAGTTTGTAAGGGCAAGGAGATCGCCTACTTCGTGAAGATCTACCGCTAGTGAGGCAAGTCCTGTGTGGGCGATGGCCATGGTGGGATAGACAAGGTTGCTTCTTCGTGGACCCTTTGTGGGTGGTTGCTTCTTCGTGGACCCTTCGTGGGTGGAGCCCTGTGTGGACTCGCGCAACCGTTACCCTTGGGTGGAGCCCTGTGTGGACTCGCGCAACCGTTACCCTTCGTGGGTTGAAGTCTCCATCAACGTGGATGTAGGATAGCACCACCTATCCGAACCATGGGAAAAACATCCGTGTCTCCAATAGCGTTTGAATTCTCCAAACCCTTCCCTTTACATTCTTGCAAGTTGCATGCTTTACTTTCCGCTGCCTATATACTCTTTGCATGCTTGCTTGAATTATGTGATGATTGCTTGACTTGTCCTAAATTAGCTAAAATCTGCCAAGAACTAAAATTGGGAAAAGGTTAAGTTTTTATTTGGTCAAGTAGTCTAATCACCCCCCTCTAGACATACTTTCGATCCTACACACGTCTTGACCATATCACATCACAACATGCCCTGCAAAAACAAGTTAGACGTCCTCTACTTTGTTGTTTAAGTTTTACGTGGCTGCTATGGGCTTAGCAAGAACTGTTCTTACCTACGCATCAAAAACCACAACGCGGTATATTGATTGCTTTTTGATCTTCAGAAAGAACCTTGTTCATTGAATCCGATTCAACTAAAGTTAGAGAAACTGACACCCACCAGCCACCTATGTGCGAAGCACGTCGATAGAACCAGTCTCGTGTAAGCATAGGCGTAATGTCGGTCTGGGCGGCTTCATCCAACAATGCCGCTGAATCAAGAATCAACTAGTGATGGCAAGCAATATGTATATACCCACGCCCACAACTACTTTGTGTTCTACTCGTGCATATAACATCTACGCATAAACCTGCCTCGGATGCCACTGTAGGGGAACGTAGTAATTTTAAAATTTCCTACACACACGCAGGATCATGGTGATGCATGATACGTCTCCGTCGTATCTATAATTTTTTATTGTTCCATGCCAATATTATACAACTTTCATATACTTTTGGCAACTATTTATACTATTTTTTGGGACTAACATATTGATCCAGTGCCAAGTGCCAGTTCCTGATTGTTGCATGTTTTTTTTTGTTTCGCAGTAAATCCATATCAAATGGAGTCCAAACGGGATAAAAACTGACGGAGATTTTTTTGGAATATATGTGATTTTTTGGAAGAACAATCAACATGAGACGATTCCCGAGGGGGCCACGAGGCAGGGGGCGCGCCCCAGGGGGTCAGGCGCGCCCTGGGCCCTCGTGGCTACCCCGTAAGGCGGTTTATGCCCTTCTTTCGCCGCAAGAAAGCTAATATCTGGATAGAGATCGTGTTAAAATTTCAGCCCAATCGGAGTTACGGACCTCCGGGAATATAAGAAACGGTGAAAGGGCGGAATCTGAGAACGCGGAAAAAGGGAGAGACACAGAGACAGATCCAATCTCAGAGGGGCTCTCGCCCCTCCCATTCCATGGAGGCCATGGACCAGAGGGTAAATCCTTCTCCCATCTAGGAAGAAGGTCAAGGAAGAAGAAGAAGGAGGGGTGCTCTCTCCCCTCGCTTCCAGTGGCGCCGGAACGCCACCGGGGGCCATCATCATCACCGCAATGTACACCAACGCCTCCGCCATCTTCACCAACATCTCCATCACCTCCCCCCTCTATCTACATCGGTCCACTCACCCGCAACCCGTTGTACCCTCTACTTGAACATGGTGCTTTATGCTTCATATTATTATCCAATGATGTGTTGCCATCCTATGATGTCTGAGTAGATTTTCGTTGTCCTATCGGTGGTTGATGAATTGCTATGATTGATTTAATTTGCTTGTGGTTATGTTGTTGTCCTTTGGTGCCCATCATATGAGAGCGCGCTTGCATCACACCATAGGGTTATTTGTATGTTGATAGGACTATGTATTGGAGGGCAAGAGTGACAGAAACTTCAGCCTAGCATAGAAATTGATACATACGGGATTGAAGGGGGACCAATATATCTTAATGCTATGGTTGGGTTTTACCTTAATGAATGTTAGTAGTTGCGGATGCTTGCTGATAGTTTCAATCATAAGTGCATAGAATTCCAAGTCAGGGATGACATGCTAGCAGTGGCCTCTCCCACATAAAACTTGTTATCGGTCTAGTAAAGTAGTCAATTGCTTAGGGACAATTTCACAACTCCTACCACCACTTCTCCACACTCGCTATACTAACTTTATTGTTTCTTTATCTAAACAGCCCCTACTTTTTATTTACGCGCTCTTTATTATCTTGAAAACCTATCCAAAAACACCTACAAAGTACTTCTAGTTTCATACTTGTTCTAGGTAAAGCGAACGTTAAGCGTGCGTAGAGTTGTATCGGTGGTCGATAGAACTTTAGGGAATATTTGTTCTACCTTTAGCTCCTCGTTGGGTTCGACACTCTTACTTATAGAAAGAGGCTACAATTGATCCCCTATACTTGTGGATTATCAAGACCTTTTTGTGGCACCGTTGCCGGGGAGCAATAGCGTGGGGTGAATATTCTCGTGTGTGCTTGTTTTCTTTATCACTAAGTATTTTTTATTTTATGCTCTTGTTTTCTACCTTTAGTTATGGGTAGGAAACGCAAAATACCAAAAAAATTAGTTGTACCTACTACATCAATGGTTGAAGAACCATTCAAAATCTATCATACTCCTAAAGCTTTTTACTTGGATCATCTTCAATCCCTTTGTGCTCGTGCTGAAACCCCAACTAGCTTAGTTGAGGGCAAATCTTTAAATGAGCATGCTTGTTATATGCAACACCGCTTATCTCAAAAAGGGGAAGTTTTATTGGATTAAATTCATCATTTGCAGTGCTATGCTTGGAATTTATGTGAAATATATGATGTTACTTGTTGTTCTGAAAACCCTAAGAAACACCTTCCCTACCAATGTGAGTTTAGTGATAGTGGAATCATATCTTCATATGCTAAGGGTGTTTATAATTACTATGATGTTCAACAAATTGAAGAATTTGTTGCTTTTAAGGGTGCTTATGAAATTGCTTCTTTGATTGAAAAGTATGATGCTACTCTTTACAAATCTGAAATTTTTTCCATACTTAAATATTGTTATGATAATTATGCTTCTAATGCATATGTTAAACCATATATTGAGGACTCCTCCGTTGTCCAAGAAGAGACTAATATTTTGCAGGAGTCTATGGAAGAAGAAATTAATGACATTGTGAGCTCATTGGATGAAAAAGATGAGGAGGAGAGCGAAGAACAAAAGGAGGAAGAGCGGATTGATCACCAGTGCCCACCTTCTAATGAGAGTAACTCTTCAACTCATACATTGTTTAATTTCCCTTCATGCTTACCGAAGGATGATTGCTATGATGACTGTTATGACCCCGTTGATTCTCTTGAAATATCCCTTTTTGATGATGCTTGCTATGCTTGTGGCCAAGATGCCAATATGAATTATGCTTATGGAGATGAACTTGCTATAGTTCCTTATGTTAAACATGAAATTGTTGCTATTGCACCCACGCATGATAGTCCTAATATCTTTTTGAATTCTCCCGACCACTATATCGGAGAAGTTTACCCTTATTAAGGATTATATTGATGGGTTGCGTTTTACTATTACACATGATGATTTTGATAGATATAATATGCATGTGCTTGCTTCTCCTACTTGCAATTATTCTGAGATAGGAACTACATCTCCGCCTCTTTATGTTTCCAACATGATAAAATTGCAAGAAACTGTTTATACTATGCATTGGCCTTTACTATGTGTGCATGAATTGTTCTTTTATGACATGCCGATGCATAGGAAGAGATTTAGACTTCATAATTACATGATATATGTTACTTTGTGCTCACTACTAAATGCCAAATCATTGTTAATTAAAATTGGCTTTGATATACCTTGGGATCCGGGTGGATCCATCACTTGAGCACTATATGCCTAGCTTAATGGCTTTAAAGAAAGCGCTGCCAGGGAGACAACCCGGAAGTTTTAGAGAGTCGTTTATTTACGTTGTGTGCCTTTATAAGGTTTAAAAATAAAAATAATGTGCCAAGGTTTGCCTTTAGGATGTTTTAGATTACTTGTTGGTTTGTACGGTGCAGGACAGAAACTTCGGCTGTAGTGCGCGATTTTACATTTTTTTTACTGGAACGTCAAATGGTTTTGAAACTTTTTGCACTGTCTTTCTATACAAATTGTTTATTTTTCCTAATTTTTGTAGAATTTGTGGAGTACCAGAGGTATGGTGAATGTTCAGATTATTACAGACTGTTCTGTTTTAGACAGATTCCGTTTTTGATGCATAGTTTGCTTGTTTTGATGAAACTATCGATTTATATCAGTGGATTAAGCCATGGAAAAGTTATATTACAGTAGCTAAAATGCAAAAAAATAATATGAATTAGTTTAAAATAGTACTTAGAGTAGTGATTTGCTTTATTATACTAACGGATCTTACCGAGTTTTCTGTTGAGTTTTGTGTGGATGAAGTGTTCGAAGATCGAGGAGGTCTCGATGTGAGAAGAAGGAAGAGAGGCAAGAGATCAAGCTTGGGGACGCCCGAGGCACCCCAAGTAAATATTCAAGGAGACTCAAGCGTCTAAGTTTGGGGATGCCCCGGAAGGCATCCCATCTTTCTTCAACAAGTATCGATATGTTTTCGGATTCGTTTCGTTCATGCGATATGTGCAATCTTGGAGCGTCTTTTGCATTTAGTTTTCATTTTTATTTTATGCACCATGCTGGTATGAGATAGTCCTTGGTTGATTTATAGAATGCTCTTTGCACTCCACTTATATCTTTTGAGTATGGCTTTATAGAATGCTTCATGTGCTTCGCTTATATCATTTGAAGTTTGGATTGCCTATCTCTCTTCACATGGAAAACCGCCATTTGTAGAATGCTCTTTTGATTCACTTATATTTGTTAGAGCGTGGGCATATCTTTTGTAGAAAGAATTAAACTCTCTTGCTTCACTTATATCTATTTAGAGAGATGACAGGAATTGGTCATTCACATGGTTAGTCATAAAATCCTACATAAAACTTGTAGATCACTGAATATGATATGTTTGATTCCTCGCAATAGTTTTGCGATATCCGGATGCCCTTATTTCGCCGCAAGAAACCTAATATATGGATAGAGATCGTGTTAAAATTTCAGCCCAATCGGAGTTACGTATCTCCAGGAATATAAGAAATGGTGAAAGGGCGGAATCTGAGAACGCAGAAAAAGGGAGAGACAGAGAGACAGCTCCAATCTCGGAGGCCATGTACCTGAGGGGAAACCCTTCTCCCATCTAGGGAGAAGGTCAAGGAAGAAGAAGAAGGAGGAGGGGTGCTCTCTCCCCCTCGCTTCCGGTGGCGCCGGAACGCCACCGGGGGCCATCATCATCACCGCAATCTACACCAATACCTCCGCCATCTTCACCAACATCTCCATCACCTGCCCCCCTCTATCTACAGCGGTCCACTTTCCCACAACCCGTTGTACCCTCTACTTGAACATGGTGCTTTATGCTTCATATTATTATCCAATGATGTGTTGCCATCCTATGATGTCTGGGTAGATTTTCGTTGTCCTATCGGTGGTTGATGAATTTCTATGATTGACTTAATTTGCTTGTGGTTATGTTGTTGTCCTTTGGTGCCCATCATATGAGCGCGCGCGTGGATCACACCATAGGGTTAGTTGTATGTTGATAGGACTATGTATTGGAGGGCAATAGTGACAGAAACTTCAGCCTATCATAGAAATTGATGCATACGGGATTGAAGGGGGGCCAATATATCTTAATGCTATGGTTGGGTTTTACCTTAATGAACGTTAGTAGTTGCGGATGCTTGCTAATAGTTCCAATCATAAGTGTATAGAATTCCAAGTCAGGGATGACATGCTAGCAGTGGCCTCTCCCACATAAAACTTGCTATCGGTCTAGTAAAGTAGTCAATTGCTTAGGGACAATCACAACTCCTACCACCACTTTTCCACACTCACTATACTAACTTTATTGTTTCTTTATCTAAATAGCCCCTATTTTTTATTTATGCGCTCTTTATTATCTTGCAAACCTATCCAAAAACACCTACAAAGTACTTCTAGTTTCATACTTGTTCTAGGTAAAGCGAACGTTAAGCGTGCGTAGAGTTGTATCGGTGGTCGATAAAACTTGAGGGAATATTTGTTCTACCTTTAGCTCCTCGTTGGGTTCGACACTCTTACTTATCGAAAGAGGCTACAATTGATCCCCTATACTTGTGGGTTATCAATGCATAGCAACGAGAGGGGAGAGTATCGTCTACGTACCCTCGTAGACCGTAAGCGGAAGCGTTATGACAACGCGATTGATGTAGTCGTACGTCTTCACGATCGACCGATCTAGCACCGAAGGTACGGCACCTCCGCGATCTGCATACGTTCGGCTCAGTGACGTCCCACGAACTCACGATCCAGCAAAGTGTCGAGGGAGAATTTCATCAACACGACGGCGTGATGACGGTGATGATGATGCTACCGGAACTGGGCTTCGCCTAAGCACCGCTATGATATTACCAAGGTGGATTATGGTGGAGGGGGCACCGCACACGGCTAAGAGATCAATGATCAACTTGTGTGTCCATGGGGTGCCCCCCTCCCTCGTATATAATGGAGTGGAGGAGGGGGAGGGCCGGCCCTCTACTATGACGCTCCGTGGGGAGTCCTACTCCCACCGGGAGCAGGATCCCCCCCTTCCATGTAGTAGGAGTAGGAGAGAAGGAAAGGAAAGGGAAAAGAGAAGAAAACGAAGGAGGGGGCGCTGCCCCTCCCCCTAGTCTAATTCGGACTAGGCCTTAGGGGGCGCGTAGCCTGCCCTAGGCAGCCCCTCTCTCTTTCCCCTAAAGCCCAATAAGGCCCATATACTCCCCGGCAAATTCCCGCAACTCTCCGGTACTCCGATAGATACCCGAACCACTTGGAATCTTTCCGATGTCCGAATATAGCCTTCCAACATATAGATCTTTACGTCTCGAACATTTCGAGACTCCTCGTCATGTCCCTCATCTCATCCAGGACTACGAACAACCTTCGGTATAACAAAACACATAAACTCATAATACCGATCGTCACCGAACGTTAAGCGTGCGGACCCTATGGGTTCGAGAACTATGTAGACATGACCGAGACTCATCTCCGGTCAATAACCAATAGCGGAACCTGGATGTTCATATTGGTTCCTACATATTCTACGAAGTTCTTTATCGATCAAACCACATAACAACATACGTTGTTCCCTTTGTCATCGGTATGTTACTTGCCCGAGATTCGATCATCGGTATCTCAATACCTAGTTTAATCTCGTTACCGGCAAGTCTCTTTACTCGTTCTGTAATGCAACATCTCATAACTAACTCATTAGTTACATTGCTTGCAAGGCTTATACTGATGTGCAATACCAAGAGGGCACAGAGATACCTCTCCGACAATTGGAGTGACAAATCCTAATCTTGATCTAAGCTGTAACACCTCGGATATGACTTTCCCAATTTGTATTCCAACTCTTGTCGTTTTCGGCGTTAAGTTATTTTATTTTCTCGGGTTCGGGTTTTTGTCTCTGTGTGTTTTTATCGTTGTCATGCATCTCATATTATGTCATCATGTGCATTGCATTTTTATACGTGTTCATCTCATGCATTCGAGCATTTTCCCCGTTGTCCGTTTTGCATTCCGGCGCTTCGTTCTCCTCCGGTGGTCATTTCTAGCTTTCTTTTGTGTGTGGAGTTTAAACATTTTCGGATTGGACCGAGACTTGCCAAGCGGCCTTGGTTCACTACCGGTAGACCGCCTGTCAAGTTTCGTACAATTTGGACTTCGTTTGATACTCCAACGGTTAACCGAGGGACAGAAAAGGCCTCGTGTGTGTTGCAGCCCAAAACCCCTCCAAGTTGGACCAAAACCTACCATAACCCTCTCCATCATCTAAAGCGTTCGATCAAGATCGCGTGGCCGAAAACCGCACCTCATTTGGACTCTCCTAGCTCCCTCTATGCCTATTTAAAGACACCCCAAAAATCTCCTTCTCCTTCCTCCCGAAAACCCTAGATCCATCTCCACTCGCCGCCGTCGGACAAAACCACCTCCGGCGGACATGTCCGGTCCGCCCCGCAGCCGCCACATGGCGCGCTGCCATTCGCCGCGCCCCCGCCCCACTTCGCCATCGCCGCCGGCCCGGGAGGCCCAGGAGGGGCCCCCGAGGCCCGTTGACTCGCGCCGCCGCCCGGGGCCATCGTCCCCGCTGCCGGCTGCCCACCGGACTTCCTCCATCGCCCATCGCCCTCACCGGCGCGCGCCGCCCCGGCTGCCGGTGCCCGCCGCCTCGGCCGCCGCGCACGCGCCGGCGCTGGCCACCACCGCCGAGCTCCGGCCGCCCTCCGCCCCGGCTTCCTCTCCGTCTCAGATTTGGCGAACCTCGTAAAGCATGCCGATCTGGATCTGGATCTGAGATTGCCTCGGGTTGACTTTTGCCCCGAAACCCTAATATTTTTGTCATGTTCATCGCATCGTAACTTTGCATCCGTAGCTCCGTTTTGGGCATATAGCATATCAAAATGTTTGTCTCAGAGAGCACATCATTTCATTACATTGCCTCATTTTCATTTGAGTTCACCTTGATGCCCGAAATTCTGTTAGAAGAGGGCTACTTGAGATAATTGTCAGATCTGCTGCTCCATTTAGATATTTGTCATTTTTGCCATGATTATTGTGTGCATGATATGCCCATGAGCTCTACATATGTTTTGTTAAGGGTTTTTCCATCTTTCCAGAGGTGCAACCCATGTATTTTTGTGATGTGTGTGGTGACTAGCACAAGCTTGCAAAGTGAGGCACTTGGTAATGCTGATTTCAGGGACTTAGCATTTCCACTAAGTCATTGATCTATTTATCTCATGTTGCCATATGTTCATGTTGTTTCCTAGTGATCCGTGCCTCTTTTGAGGATGATCATTAAGGATGTTTTGTTAATCTTGTAGTGCTCTATCCATCCATGTCTTTGTTTGCAATTATGGATCACCCTAGCTTGAGTCAATCGAGCTCTACTTTTGCTACTTCGTGAATCTGGGCAGATTGTCTACTTGTTAGCGATTTTGCCGAGGATGTTGTAGTTGATCCGTGCATGCTATGCGATTGTTCTTGCCATGTCTAGATTGCATTTTGTGTATTATTGATGGGTGTAAGCTTAGATTATCATGACTTGCTCTGTAGTAAGTGCATCGAGCTTGTAAACATGCCTACTTGATATCTGTTTTGCATGCTCCAGTTTTTCTCTAAGTCTGTGATCTGATTATGTTTTTGCCATGTTCACATGCTTGCAATTGTATTTTCTGATCCCTTTTGGCTCAAGGTCACTAAGGGACTTTTCTTAAGCTCTTTGAGTAGCTCCATGCCATGCTTTACTTTGCCATGTTCAGGTCATGTAGCATGTAGTTTTGTTGCTCCAAAGAGTGCTACCTGATCTGAAATTCCAGACAAGTGTTAATTTCACTAAGTCTGAGATCTGTTTACCATATGCATTTTTGCCATGCTTGTTTGAACCTGTTAATGGATGAATTGGCCGTATCTCAGTGCTAGACTTTTGCTAAGCATCTTGAATTCATCCCTGCCATGTATTTTGTTGTCATGTTTGGGTGCTGTAGCATGTTCATCTTGTTGCATTTAGATGGCTACTTGCTGTAAATCGCAGGCCGGTGTCATATTCGAATCGCTTGCCATTTCCAAACCGTAGCTCCGATTCCGGCGTTCTTTATATCGTTTTCAAGCGATTTCATCTCATCTTTCCAGTGGCACACTTGGTTTTCCATGTTGAGGCCAGGTTCATGCATCCCTTGTCAAATCTTGCATATGCATCCCGCATCGCATTCCGCATAGCATACCATCCTTGCATCATATTGTTTGATCCTTGCACGTGGTTGATTGTGTCCTTGTTGCTTGTTTGTCTTGTTTGGGTAGAGCCGGGAGACAAGTTCGCTAATGAGGAGCCCGTTGAGTTTGCTTTCGAGGATCCAGTCAACTCTGACAACTTTGCAGGCAAGATGATCATACCCTCGAAATCACTACTATCTTTGCTATGCTAGATTGCTCGCTCTTTTGCTATGCCAATGCTACGATGCCTACCACTTGCTTTCAAGCCTCCCAAATTGCCATGTCAAACCTCTAACCCACCATGTCCTAGCAAACTGTTGATTGGCTATGTTACCGCTTTGCTCAGCCCCTCTTATAGCATTGCTAGTTGCAGGTGAAGATTGGAGGCCGTTCCTTGTTGGAACATTTATTTACTTGTTGGGATATCATTATATTGCCATGTTATCTTAATGCATCTATATACTTGGTAAAGGGTGGAAGGCTCGGCCTCTCGCCTAGTGTTTTGTTCCACTCTTGTCGCCCTAGTTTCCGTCATATCGGTGTTATGTTCCCGGATTTTGCATTCCTTACGCGGTTGGGTTATAATGGGAACCCCTTGATAGTTCGCCTTGATTAAAGCTTTTCCAGTAATGCCCAACCTTGGTTTTTCCATTTGCCACCTAGCCTCTTTTCCCTTGGGTTTCCGGAGCCCGAGGGTCATCTTATTTTAACCCCCCCCCCCCCCCCCCCCCCCCCCCCCCCCGGGCCAGTGCTCCTCTGAGTGTTGGTCCAACCGAGCGATATCCGGGGCTACCAGGGGCAACTCTGGGCTGGCCTACCCGACATCTTGCTCATCCGGTGTACCCTGAGAACGAGATATGTGCAGCTCCTATCGGGATTTATCGGCACATCTGGGTGGTGTTGCTGGTCTTGTTTTAACCTGTCGAAGTGTCTTGAAGAACCAAGGTACCGAGTCTGATCGGAACGTCTCGGGAGGAGGTCTATTCCTTCGTTGATCGTGAGAGCTTGTCATGGGCTAAGTTGGGACTCCCTTGCAGGGATTTGAACTTTCGAAAGCCGTGCCCGCGGTTATGGGCAGATGGGAATTTGTTAATGTCCGGTTGTAGATAACTTGAACCTTAACTTAATTAAAATGAATCAACTGAGTGTGTTACCGTGATGGCCTCTTCTCGGCGGAGTCCGGGAAATGGACACGGTGTTGGAGTAATGCTTGCGCAGGTTGCTCTCTAGTTTCTCGCTCGCGCTTTGCCTCCTCTTCTCGCTCTCTTTTGCGAACAGGATAGCCACCATATTTGCTAGTCGCTTGCTGCAGCTCCACACATATTTACCTTGCCATACCTATTAAGCTTAAATAGTCTTGATCACGAGGGTGCGAGATTGCTGAGTCCCTGTGGCTCACAGATTACTATTACACCAGATGCAGGGCCTGATGATTCCGCTCCAGGTGACGCGCTCAAGCTCAAGTGGGAGTTCGACGAGGACTCTCAACGATACTATGTTTCCTTTCCTGATGATCAGTAGTGGTGCCCAGTTGGGGGTGATCGGGACTGTGTCGCATGTTGGGTTATCTTTTATTTTGGCGCCGTAGTCGGGCCATGAGTGTTTGGATGATGTAATGTTAATTATGTACCTTGATTGACGTGGTGAGTGTAAGCCAACTATGTTATCTCCCCTTTTATTATCTATATTACATGGGATGTTGTGAAGATTGCCTAACTTGCGACATATGCCTTCAATGCGATTATGCCTCTAAGTCGTGCCTCGACACGTGGGAGATATAGTCGCATCGAGGGTGTTACAAGTTGATAATCAGAGCCTTCCCCGACCTTAGGAGCCCCATTGCTTGATCGTTTTTAGCAGCCGAGTTGTGTCTAGAAAAATGTTTTTGAGTCATTTAGGAATTATATATCGGAGAGTTTAGGAATTCTTTTTACTTCCCAGTCTCCTCACTGCTCTGGTAAGGCATCCTGACGTAGAGTTTTGACTCTTCTCTTCTCAAATTTCACTAAAAAAATTTAGGATCACGCGGGTATCTTGGAATCGTTCCGATGGTTTTATGATGAGAACATTGTCTTGGTGCCTCCTATCAGGGGTTTTGTGGAAGTGTCCCGGGGAGTTGAGCTCTGAGGTGTTGTCGTCATAATTTTATCGTTGCAGTTCTGGAATACCTGAGTTTAGTACGCCACATCGAAAATCTCTTTTATGCAGTTCTTTGGTGAGATAATGTCGACGCCACCCAGTACTGGGGCGGGAGTTCGGGAGTATCGCCATAACTTGTATAATGGATGCTTTTCGAAGGTTGAGGTAGATGGTTTCCGAAGTTTTTCTCGGTTATGTGTTGAAGGATGGATACAGCTGGATGTAGGATTTGCTAGATTTGGGTGAGATATTATGCTTCCCCTGTATCCCCAACACCCGATTGCATAACCGGAAAGGTTCGGGAGTTTCATAGGTGGGAATTTTAGTAGCTCTAGTTCTTCTTCCACGGATAGTTGGTTTGAGATTGGGATTTCTTACCGATTATTCGTTCTTGATCCGTACCTTGTTGATTTATTTCTCTACCTAAATTCTACGTGGCTTCTCAATTTATGGATATGTGACCATTTCAAGATGAATGCATTCATTCATTTTGTTCGGATGTGAAGACTATATGTTGAAACTTTCATTCCGTTGGATTCAGCTTCAATATTTATCTATCAATGTGCTAATGGATGTCAACCTCTTCAGGATGGCTCCTCCAACGCGCACGACTCCGAATCCTGATCCGCCACCACCTCCACCTCCTCCGGAGGCATGGCAAGCTGTGATGGCCGCAACCAATGCAAACACACAGTTGATCATGCAAATTCTTCAAGAGCGCAATCAAGGCAACCAAGGGAACCAAGGCAACAATCAGAATCACTTTGCTACACTCAACCAGTTCCTTGCTAACGGGCCAAAGACTTTCAGCAATTGTGTTGAGGCAACCGATGCTGACGATTGGCTTGTGGATCTGTGCAAGCATTTCGAGTGCAGTAACGTCAGGCCTGAGGACTTCGTCAAGTTCGCTTCCTTCCAACTCAAAGATCAAGCTGCAGAATGGTTCCAGCAGTACAAGGATTCCAGAGGTGGACGTGTAATTACCTGGGATGAATTCCGTCAAGATTTCAGAGCTCACCATATCCCTAAGAGCGTGATTGAAAGCAAGCATGAGGAATTCCGCAACCTGAAGCAAGGCTCTTTGTCTGTCTATGACTACAACAAATTGTTTCAGAAGCTCGCCCGCTTTGTCAAGCAGGACGTGCCTGATGAGAAGAGCATGATATACCAGTTCAGGGGTGGTCTCAGAGAAGAAATTCAGCTAGCTCTTGTTCTCTTTGGGCCCTTGAGGTACGATGAGTTCTACAACATGGCACTGAAGCAAGAGGCCGCTCAACTGAGGTGTGATGCTTCCAAGAAGCGAGTCAGAGATGCTACTCCTTCTTCCTCTACTCAAGTGGCCAAGCAGCAGAAGTATTGGCTTCCTCCTCCTCCGTTCCGTCAGCCGTATCAGCAGAAGAGCAAAGGTGGCAGTGGATCTTCCCACCCACCCAACCCTGGCTTTCAGAACAAGACTTCGTCTCAAGCTCCAAGATCGAGTGCTCCGTACCACCGTCTGCTTTCAGAGGTCATGTGCAACAAGTGCCAACAGAAGGGTCACTATGCCAACAAGTGTTTCAACCAGAGGCGTCTTCCTCCTCCTCCTCCTGTCAGATCAGCAAGTACAGCTGTGGTCAAGCATAACCCCAAGTCCGCCAAGGTCAAGTTGCTGAATGCAGCTCAGGCAGAGGACTCACCAGATGTCATCATGGGTAACCTTCCTGTTAACGATATTCCCGCAAGAGTTATTTTTGACACTGGTGCATCTTTATCATTTTTATCGAAGCCTTTTGCATCCATGCATGATGTGCATACTATTGATTTGCCTAAGGCGATAGCGGTTTCTTCTCCGGGTTTGTTCATGAACACTAAAATGATGGCTCCGGACGTTACTATCACCTTGGGTGACTACAAGTTCCTTTCTTCTCCTATGGTTCTTGGCAACTCGGATATTGATCTTATTCTCGGGATGGATTGGCTCTCTAAGCACAAGGCACATCTTGACTGTGCAGCCAGGAAGATTCAATTGACTCATTCGTCTGAGGATGTAATTGTCTTTGCCGCTCGTGATGATACTATCCGTCTGTTTTCTCTCAATGAGAAGGGTGAACTCGATGCTATCTCGCAAATGCCAGTCGTTTGCGAATATCAAGACGTCTTTCCAGAAGAGCTCCAAGGAATGCCTCTGCACCGGCCAGTTGAATTCGTTATTGATCTTGAGCCCGGCACGGAACCAGTGTGCAAGCGTCCTTACAAGCTCGGACCTGAAGAGTTGAAGGAGCTGAAGAAGCAACTCGATATTCAAGAAAGAATGGGTCTCATCCGGCCTAGTTCTTCTCCGTGGGGTTGTGGTGTTCTTTTTGTGAAGAAGAAGGATGGAACGGACCGACTTTGTGTTGATTACCGTCCATTGAACAAGAAGACCATCAAGAACAAATACCCACTTCCCAACATCAACGAGCTGTTCGAACAACTCAAAGGTGCCCAAGTATTCTCCAAGCTTGATCTCCATATGGGTTATCATCAGATTCGAATCCATGAGCAAGATATTCCCAAGACGGCTTTCAGAACAAGCTATGGTTCATATGAATACACTGTCATGTCTTTTGGCCTCGTCAACGCTCCTCCGACGTTCTCTCGCATGATGAACTTCATTTTCAATGCCTACACCAATGACTTCGTTTTGGTCTATCTCGACGAAATTCTGGTTTTCTCGAAGAACAAGGAAGATCATGCCAAGCACTTGCGTTTGGTACTCGATAAGTTGAGGGAACACCAGTTCTACGCCAAGTTCTCCAATTGCGAATTTTGGCTCGATGAGGTTCTTTATCTTGGTCATATCATCTCTGCCAAGGGCATTGCGGTGAATCCTGAGAAGGTGTCTGCAATTGTGAATTGGGAACCTCCTTAGAACGTGAAGCAACTCCGCAGCTTCCTCGGTCTCGCAAGCTACTGTCGAAGATTCATTGAAAACTTTTCTAAGATCGCGAAGCCTCTCTCAAATCTTCTCCAGAAGCACGTCAAGTACGTTTGGTCTCCGGAGTGTGACATTGCTTTCAACACTTTGAAAGAGAAATTGATCACTGCTCCAGTTCTGACTCCGCCTGATGAATCCAAGCCGTACGAGGTCTTTTGTGATGCCTCTCTCCAAGGTCTTGGCGCAGTGTTGATGCAAGAGAAGAAAGTTGTTGCTTATACCTCTCGCCAGTTGAAGCCTAATGAGAAGAACTACCCCACTCATGATCTCGAGTTGGCGGTAGTTGTGCATGCTCTTTTGACTTGGAGACATCTCTTATTGGGAAGAAAAGTGGATATCTTCACTGACCACAAGAGTATCAAGTACATGTTCACTCAGCCTAATCTCAACCTCAGGCAAACTCGATGGGTCGAAATGGTTCAAGAGTATAATCCGAGTATCGAGTATACTCCAAGAAAGGCCAATGTGATTGCTGACGCATTGAGCAGAAAGGCTTATTGCAACAGTCTTATTCTCATGCCTTATCAACCCGAGCTTTGTGAAGCTTTCCGCAAACTTAACCTGCAAGTTGTTCCTCAAGGTTTCCTCGCCAACCTTCAAGTCTCTCCTACCTTGGAAGACCAGATTCGCCAAGCCCAGCTTCTTGATGCTATGGTGAAAAAGGTGAAGATTGGGATTGCCAAGAGTCAACCCAAGTACAAGTGCTACCGCCTTGATGACAAGGATACTCTCTTCTTCGAGGATCGTATTGTTGTACCCAAAGGTGACCTCCGTAAAGTGATCATGAACGAGGCTCACAATTCTCTCCTCTCCATCCACACTGGGAGTACGAAGATGTATCAGGACCTCAAGCAGGCTTATTGGTGGACTCGAATGAAGCGCGAGATTGCTCAATTCGTGAATGAATGTGATGTCTGCAGAAGAGTGAAGGCAGAACACCAAAGGCCAGCTGGTCTCCTCCAACCGCTTGCCATTCCAGAATGGAAGTTTGACCACATTGAAATGGACTTCGTGACTGGGTTTCCAAAGTCCAAACGTGGCAATGATGCTATATTCGTTGTCATCGACAAACTCACCAAAGTGGCTCACTTTCTGCCTATCAAAGAGTCGATCACTGCAGCTCAATTGGCGGATCTCTATACCTCTCGGATTGTCTCTCTGCACGGTATTCCACAGGTGATCTCTTCAGACCGTGGCAGCATCTTTACCTCCAAGTTTTGGGATTCTTTTCGGAAGGCCATGGGCACCAACATCCGCTTCAGCACAGATTTCCATCCTTAAACTAGCGGTCAAGTCGAGCGTGTCAACCAGATTCTTGAAGATATGCTCAGGGCTTGTGTGATTTCCTTCGGCATGAAGTGGGAGGATTGTCTTCCTTATGCTGAATTCTCCTACAACAACAGTTTTCAAGTAAGTTCGGGCAAGGCCCCATTTGAAATTCTATATGGTAGGAAGTGTCGTACCCCTCTCAACTGGTCTGAAACCGGTGAACGTCAGCTTTTGGGAAATGACTTAATCACAGAGGCAGAGGAGATGTGCAAAGTCATTCAAGATAACCTCAAAGTAGCCCAATCCCGCCTAAAGAGCTACTATGACAGTAAGCACCGTGATTTGGCTTTCGATATCGGAGATCATGTTTACCTCCGCGTCTCTCCTATGAAAGGTACTCGTCGCTTCGGTATCAAAGGGAAGCTTGCCCCCAGATACGTGGGACCTTTCAAGATTGTCAGCAAGAGAGGCGATCTCGCCTATCAACTCGAGCTTCCTTCAAACTTTGCAAATGTTCATGATGTGTTCCATGTCTCTCAACTTCGAAAGTGCTTCAAGACTCCTGACCGCACCGTCAACTTCAAGGACATTGATCTCCAAGAAGATCTCTCCTATCGTGAGCACCCCGTTGCTATTCTTGAAGAGACTGAACGCAAGACTCGCAACAAGTCAATCAAATTCCTCAAAGTCAAGTGGTCACACCATTCCGACCGTGAAGCTACCTGGGAGCGCGAGGATCACCTCCGTTCTGAGTACCCGGCGTTCTTTAAGTCCTAGATCTCGGGACGAGATCCTTTCGTAGTGGTGGAGTGTCCGGATATGACTTTCCCAATTTTCTTGGGTTCGGGTTTTTGTCTCCGTGTGTTTGTTATTGTTGTCATGCATCCTCATATCATGTCATCATGTGCATTGCATTTGTATACGTGTTCATCTCATGCATTCGAGCATTTTCCCCGTTGTCCGTTTTGCATTTCCGGCGCTTCGTTCTCCCTCCAGTGGTCATTTCTAGCTTTCTTTTGTGTGTGGGGTTTAAACATTTTCCGTATTGGACGAGACTTGCCAAAGCGGCCTGGTTCACTACCGGTAGGACTGCCTGTCAAGTTTCATACCATTTGGACTTCGTTTGATACTCTAACGGTTACCGAGGGACCCGAAAACGGCCTCGGTGTGTTGCAGCCCAACACCCTCCAAGTTGGGACTAAAACCTACCATAAACCCTCTCCATCATCTAGAGCGTTCGATCAAGATCGCGTGGCCGAAAACCGCACCTCATTTGGACTCTCCTACTCCCTCTATGCCTATTTAAAGACACCCCAAAAATCTCCTTCTCCTTCCTCCCGAAAACCCTAGATCCATCTCCACCCGCCGCCGCCGGACAAAACCACCACCGGCGGACGTGTCCGGTCCGGTCCGCCCCGCCGCGCCACATGGCGCGCTGCCATTCGCCGCGCCCCCGCCCCACTTTCGCCATCGCCGCCGGCCCGGGAGGCCCAGGAGGGGCCCCCGAGGCCCGTTGACTCGCGCCGCCGCCCGGGGCCATCGTCCCCGCTGCCGGCCGCCCACCGGAACTTCCTCCACCGCCCGTCGCCCTCACCGGCACGCGCCGCCCCGGCTGCCGGTGCCCGCCGCCTCGCCGCCGCGCCCGCGCCGCCTCACCGCGCCGGCGCTGGCCACCACCGACGAGCTCCGGCCGCCCTCGCCCCGGCTTCCTCTCCGTCTCCGGCGGCCAACTCCATTTCCGGCGAACCTCATAAAGCGTGCCGATCTGGATCTGGATCTGAGATTGCCTCGGATTGACTTTTGCCCCGAAACCCTACTATTTTTGTCATATTCATCGCATCGTAACTTTGCATCCCTAGCTCGTTTTGGGCATATAGCATATCAAAATGTTCATCTCAGAGAGCACATCATTTCATTCCATTGCCTCATTTTCATTTGAGTTCACCTTGATGCCCGAAATGCTGTTAGAAGAGGGCTACTTGAGATAATTGTCAGATCTGCTGCTCCATTTAGATATTTTGTCATTTTTGCCATGATTATTGTGTGCATGATATGCCCATGAGCTCTACATATGTTTTGTTAAGGGTTTTGCCATCTTTCCAGAGGTGCAACCCATGTATTTTTGTGATGTGTGTGGTGACTAGCACAAGCTTGCAAAGTGGGGCACTTGGTAATGCTGATTTCAGGGACTTAGCATTTCCACTAAGTCCTTGATCTGTTTATCTCATGTTGCCATATGTTCATGTTGTTTCCTAGTGATCCGTGCCTCTTTTGAGGATGATCACTAAGGATGTTTTGTTAATCTTGTAGTGCTCTATGCATCCATGTCTTTGTTTTCAATTATGGATCACCCTAGCTTGAGTCAATCGAGCTCTACTTTTGCTACTTCGTGAATCTGGGCAGATTGTCTACTTGTTAGCGATTTTGCCGAGGATGTTGTAGTTGATCCGTGCATGCTATGTGCTATGCGATTGTTCTTGCCATGTCTAGATTGCATTTTGTGTATTATTGATGGGTGTAAGCTTAGATTATCATGACTTGCTCTGTAGTAAGTGCATCGAGCTTGTAAACATGCCTACTTGATATCTGTTTTGCATGCTCCAGTTTTTCTCTAAGTCTATGATCTGATTATGTTTTTGCCATGTTCACATGCTTGCAATTGTATTTTCTGATCCCTTTTGGCTCAAGGTCACTAAGGGACTTTTGTTAAGCTCTTTGAGTAGCTCCATGCCATGCTTTACTTTGCCATGTTCAGGTCATGTAGCATGTAGTTTTGTTGCTCCAAAGAGTGCTACCTGATCTGAAATTCCAGACAAGTGTTAATTTCACCAAGTCTGAGATCTGTTTACCATATGCATTTTTGCCATGCTTGTTCGAACCTGTTAATGGATGAATTGGCCGTAGCTCAGTGCTAGACTTTTGTTAAGCATCTTGAATGCATCCCTGCCATGTATTTTGTTGTCATGTTTGGGTGCTGTAGCATGTTCATCTTGTTGCATTTAGATGGCTACTTGCTGTAAATCGCAGACCGGTGTCATATTCGAATCGCTTGCCATTTCCAAACCGTAGCTCCAATTCCGGCGTTCTTTATATCATTTTTAAGCGATTTCATCTCATCTTTCCAGTGGCACACTTGGTTTTCTAAGTTGAGTCTAGGTTCATGCATCCCTCGTCTAATCTTGCATATGCATCACGCATCGCATCCCGCATAGCATACCATCCTTGCATCATATTGTTTGATCCTTGCACGTGGTTGATTGTGTACTTGTTGCTTGTTTGTCTTGTTTGGGTAGAGCCGGGAGACGAGTTCGCTAACGAGGAGCCCGTTGAGTTTGCTTTCGAGGATCCAGTCAACTCTGAGAACTTTGTAGGCAAGATGATCATACCCTCGAAATCACTACTATCTTTGCTATGCTAGATTGCTCGCTCTTTTGCTATGCCAATGCTACGATGCCTACCACTTGCTTTCAAGCCTCCCAAATTGCCATGTCAAACCTCTAACCCACCATGTCCTAGCAAACCGTTGATTGGCTATGTTACCGCTTTGCTCAGCCCCTCTTATAGCGTTGCTAGTTGCAGGTGAAGATTGGAGGCCGTTCCTTGTTGGAACATTTATTTACTTGTTGGGATATCATTATATTGCCATGTTATCTTAAAGCATCTATATACTTGGTAAAGGGTGGAAGGCTCGGCCTCTAGCCTAGTGTTTTGTTCCACTCTTGCCGCCCTAGTTTCCGTCATATCGGTGTTATGTTCCCGGATTTTGCGTTCCTTACGCGGTTGGGTTATAATGGGAACCCCTTGATAGTTCGCCTTGATTAAAGCTTTTCCAGCAATGCCCAACCTTGGTTTTACCATTTGCCACCTAGCCTCTTTTCCCTTGGGTTTCCGGAGCCCGAGGGTCATCTTATTTTAACCCCCCCCCCCCCGGGCCAGTGCTCCTCTGAGTGTTGGTCCAACCGAGCGATGTCCGTGGCTACCAGGGGCAACTCTGGGCTGGCCTACCCGACGTCTTGCTCATCCGGTGTGCCTTGAGAACGAGATATGTGCAGCCCCTATCGGGATTTGTCGGCATATCTGGGTGGTGTTGCTGGTCTTGTTTTAACCCGTCGAAGTGTCGTGAAGAACCGAGGTACCGAGTCTGATCGGAACGTCTCGGGAGGAGGTCTATTCCTTCGTTGACCGTGAGAGCTTGTCATGGGCTAAGTTGGGACTCCCTTGCAGGGATTTGAACTTTCGAAAGCCGTGCCCGCGGTTATGGGCAGATGGGAATTTGTTAATGTCCGGTTGTAGATAACTTGAACCTTAACTTAATTAAAATGAATCAACTGAGTGTGTTACCGTGATGGCCTCTTCTCGGCGGAGTCCGGGACGTGGACACGGTGTTGGAGTAATGCTTGCACAGGTTGCTCTCTAGTTTCTCGCTCGCGCTTTGCCTCCTCTTCTCGCTCTCTTTTGCGAACAGGAGAGCCACCATATTTGCTAGTCGCTTGCTGCAGCTCCACACATATTTACCTTGCCATACCTATTAAGCTTACTATTACACCAGATGCGAGATTGCTGAGTCCCTGTGGCTCACAAATTACTATTACACCAGATGCAGGGCCTGATGATTCCGCTCCAGGTGACGCGCTCGAGCTCAAGTGCGAGTTTGTCGAGGACTCTCAACGATACTATGTTTCCTTTCCTGATGATCAGTAGTGGTGCCCAGTTGGGGGTGGTCGGGACCGTGTCGCATGTTGGTTATCTTTTATTTTGGCGTCGTAGTCGGGCCATGAGTGTTTGGATGATGTAATGTTAATTATGTACCTTGATTGACGTGGCGAGTGTAAGCCAACTATGTTATCTCCCCTTTTATTATCTATATTACATGGGATGTTGTGAAGATTGCCTAACTTGCGACATATGCCTTCAATGCGATTATGCCTCTAAGTCGTGCCTCGACACGTGGGAGATATAGTCGCATCGAGGGTGTTACATATGCCAACTCAAAAAGCATCATCGGAGACACCTGAAGAGCACATTTATAATCACCCAGTTACGTTATGACGTTTGGTAGCACACAAAGTGTTCCTCCGGCATTCGGGAGTTGCATGATCTCATAGTCATAGGAACATGTATAAGTTATGGAGAAAGCAATAGCAACAAACTAAACGATCATCGTGCTAAGCTAACGGATGGGTCAAGTCAATCACATCATTCTGCAATGATGTGATCCCGTTAATCAAATGACAACTCATGTCTATGGCTAGGAAACTTAACCATCTTTGATTCAACGAGCTAGTCAAGTAGAGGCATACTAGTGACACTCTGTTTGTCTATATATTCACACATGTACTAAGTTTCCGGTTAATACAATTCTAGCATAAATAATAAACATTTATCATGATATAAGGAAATATAAATAACAACTTTATTATTGCCTTTAGGGCATATTTTCTTCAAGGCGCGCTTCCCTGCCACATGGCCTCCTCGTTGATTTCTTGACGTCCACTCCAAGTCCTCTGGATCAAGTTTGTTCCAAAAATAACTCTCCCGAAGGTTTCATTCCGTTTGGATTCCGTTTGATATTTCTTTTCTGCGAAACACTGAATAGGCAAAAAAAACAGCAATTTGCACTGGGCCTTGGGTTAGTAGGTTAGTCCCAAAAATAATATAAAAGTGTATAAATAAGACCATTAACATCCAAAACAGATAATATAATAGCATTAAACAATCAAAAATTATAGATACGTTGGAGACGTATCAAGCATCCCCAAGCTTAACTCCTGCTCGTCCTCGCGTAGGTAAATAATAAAAAAACAGAATTTTTGATGTGAAATGTTACCTAGCATAATTCTCAATGTAATTTTATTTATTGTGGCATGAATGTTCAGATTCGAAGACAAAATTTTAATATTGACATAAAAATAATAATATTTCAAGCATACTAACTAAGCAATCATGTCTTCTCAAAATAACATGGCAAAAGAAAGTTCATCCCTACAAAGTCATATAGTTTGGTCATGCTCCATTTTCGTCACACAAGAATGCTCTTATCATGCACAACCCCGATGACAAGCTAAGCAATTGTTTCATACTTTAGTAATCTCAAACTTTTTTCAATTTTTACGTAATATATGAGCGTGAGTCATACATATAACACTATGGATGAAATAAAATATGATGATAGGGGTTATATAGAGAAGACAAAAAAGAAGCAAATCATATGGAACCCAGCCGTGAAGCAGGGCGACAACCAGGCAACTCATGTTTCTGCCTAGAGACGATATCAGGTGCAAGTTTTTTGAGCTCCTGGTGTGTTAAATGATAATTGCTGATGGTAGGTGCCCCCGTTCTTCTGCTAACTCGTGGGAAGAGGTGCCCGAGAACGGTGGTATACATACACAATGCTATAGTATCTCTACTTCTCTACTTGTGCAGAAAAAAAGTTGTTTTTTGCTATCAAAATGTTGGTTAAGAGCTGTGTTCTACAGCTCTATAATACTCGCATCGCGCTTCCTTTGTTCAGACATATGTCCATCAAATGCAATTTAGGAAAGACAGATCTGCCAATGTTTAAGACTTCTCATGTTTTGCTGCTTGCCTTTTTCTTTTCTTCTTTTGCATGATTGCATAGTTTCATCAAGCATTCCTTGGTACCACCAAAAGCGACTCAAAATCATGGTTGCTGCACAACTCATATTTCATCAGGAGTTGATCTCCCTTGAGACAATTTCTTTTTCGGTTCTGTTTGGCCAGCACAATTTGCTTGCAATAGATGCAAGGATTTTTTTTACACACGCAGCGCTTGCAACTAACTGTACATACAATTTATACAATCCCAACGTAACGAAGCCGGAGCAGTTTCTGCTGTTTCAATCTATAAAACAGCAAAACCATGAAGTATGTGCTATCTGGAGTTGTTGTCCTGCAAAGAAGAAAGATAATTCCAGCTGTCAGTACGACGACAGAGATGACAAGGCTCAACTGATTTCTTCATATGTTTAGGAGTAGTTCTGATGCAATATACCTGCGTGTCTGTTGTGGAGGAATCGTCTAAGATCCTTGCTTCAGATTTCTCGTTCGAGTAACTATCAAACAAGAAGGTGATACAGTTTAGTAATCTTCCATGCATGATAAAGTTTGGTAGCACGAGTAACTCTTGTGAAATCAAATATGAAAAAGCACGATCAGAGGCTTACGTTGACAAGATAGTGACCCAGATTAATTCGACAGAGTCAACCCAGAGAAGTCTTTGTTCGATAGGAACCACACCGTATGTGATTAAGTGTGCAAATGGCCACAGTTTCCACCCAGCCTGCAATTTACAATTCAGAACATCATTTCCAGCTTTGTAACAACGAGTAACAAGAAAAATAAAATGGGAAAAAGCTCATATGTAATACTCTTATACTTATACAGCACCACAATTAATCCTATCAATAACCATATTTCAGTTTGTTTCCATTTTCTCTCATCGAACTCGGACCAAATTCTTTCACGATGATGTACTAGATGCATGTGCGCCTTATTTAGTAAATTTACACTCGTTCACACACGTCTGCAGTTGCTAGTGTGCCTAAAAAGCCTGAAGATTGAGGCAGCAAAATGCCAGCACAATCTCATCGTTGTATTAATTAGCTTATTGTATGTTCTACATTTTCTAACTGAATAATGGGGCCATGAAACTAAGGCCGTCAACATTCAGTCCATTTTCCACCAAAGATACTTAGTTTAGCACAACCACAGAAGCACAATTCAGAATTTAAAAGATGACTGATGCTTACAGTAAGCATGGGGAAGAAGGTGGCCTTGAGCTCTTTGTATATGGTGGACGGAGATTCCCAGCGAAGGAAGCCCAGGGCGACGAAGTAGATGCTGTTCCACAGCGCAGACCAAGCCGTCTGATCAAACGCAACCTTGACAGGCACAGCCCACCAATCCTTGAACGGGAACAACGACTGATGCAAGAAGGTCAATGCATTCATGACAGTTTACACATCAAACATCACACAAATTTGTACGAGTCAGGCTAAGAATTACAATGGGTACCTCGCAGAAATGGTAGTAGTAGTGCGAAAGGGATCCATGGAGGGTGAACCCTACGAGGCCAGACCTGAACATACGAGTGCGGTCAAACTCGAAGATGGGCTTCCCTTCGTAACACTGTAAGTAAGCAGGAGCAACACAAACAAGAAGAACCGAATTAGCTGTCGCAGGAGCAGAAAGGGGATCAGTCAGTGAGGGGGAATTGGATTGGATTGGATTGGCACCTGGGCTATCCAGTCGCCGAGGGAATAGACGACGCCACTGATCATCATCTTGGCAAGAACCGGGTTGGCCTTGAGGGCCTCCTCGTACGCCGACCAGTTGTGCTCCGGCATGTACCGCAGGATCTCAAAGATAGTCCACCCCTGCACCAACCAAATCCAATCAAGAGAAACAAGGGTTAATCATCCATCCATTACGAACCCCCAGTCGATCGAGATTATGGCTAGCTATTAGTAGAACAAAAGAGGCACTTCTGGTTGAAATCAATCTTACATGCCAGTAGTCCTGGTCGACGGTGAGGAGCTTGGTGAGCGCGCAGGTGCTGGCGCCGAGCACGATGGCGGCGTTGATGCCGCGGTCGAGCATCTTGTTGCCGTCGTCGCCGCCGCCGCCGCTGCCGCCGGGGGCGAACCCCCCGCCCACGTCGCCCTGGAAGGCGAGGCCCTCCGGCAGCTCCTCGAGCAGCCCCGCCGGCACCACCCCGTCCAGATCGCCGGCCCCGGGCCCCGGCAGCGCGTCGGCCGGCTCCGCCGCGGCCGAGACGCGCAGGGCCCGGCGGAGGCGCCTGGAGGACCCCGCCAGGCGAACGAGGGACGGCGCGGCCGTGTAAGCCGAGGCGGAGAGGGGACTGCTGGGGATGAGCCGGGTGCAGGCCGGGGAGGTGGCCACGGACGCCGCCATCGCTGCCGCTGCTGTAGCCCCACAGCCAAGCTGCGAACTTCCCACCACCACACACGCACGCGCGTGCGCGCTGAGGCTGGTTGGCTCTGGCACTTGCTTCTCGTCTTGACTGACGTAGTAGGTGTTTGGCCTTTGCTTCCGACCGGTGCTTTTTTCTGACTGGTGCTCGCGTGGTTTTATTTATCCGACGGGGCCGCGGGGCAGGTGGCAGCGACCGCGTGAAGCTTGTGGATCTCTCGCGGCCGCGCCGTCGTGCGGAGGACGGGAGTCGGGAGTCGTCTCGCGGTTGTGTGCTCGCCTGAGGTTGCTGCGTGCCGGCCAAGGGTAATCTCGTTTCATCCGGGGGAAATGATTCCGGTCGACGATTTTGTGGTGGAGGTGCGTGCTGAAGTCGGACCAAACCTCCCTGCCTCACACGGTGACGGTGGGCCAGGGCACCACGACAGGGTATCCGTGTTCCAGGTTCCGTGGAGCCCGGCGGAGATTCCACGCCTCCGGTGACCGGTGGTGGCCAACTGCTGGCATGTGTGGGCGTTCTGTTCTGCGCCTCATCATAAACTGATTTTCCATGTGAAAAACCTACTTACATGTTCTCGTCTTTTTTGTGTGGACAGTATGTTGTTCAAGAAAGAGACCTAAGGCCAATTTCGGCGCGCGATCTCATTCTGTTCAGGTGCGTCCGGTTGAAATAAAACGGACGAATAGCGCAGCCCAACGCGCGACTCCAAACGGATAAATGTCTGGATTCCGTCCGTTTTTGACTCATCCCTAGTCCAAATTTGCGCCGAATTTAGGGTGAAACGGACATCGCGTGGACGGGCTCGACGCACGACTTTGTCCCCCTGTGGCCCGTCCGTCGGGGACACTAGCAGTCCCTTCGCTTCCAACGCCTCCACCCCCTCTCCCCGCCCCACCCCGCCGTCGGCGCCGCCACTATTCTCCGGTCGCCTCCTCACTGCGCACCCCCCGGCCGTCCATACCAAACCACGTCTCGACATGGCCGTCACCACGCCCGCGCTTTTGCCGTCGATTGGAGGAGATTTGGCTGTCGCTGTCGTAGCCGGTGGCAGAGGGGATACGACCGGCGGCGACGTACCACGGCGGCCACGGCAGCTTCCGACGAGTGCTCCAGAGCGGCCAGTAGACGGCCGCCAACCACCCCTACTGCATCGAGGTGATCATCGCTGAAGGAAATATGCCCTAGAGGCAATAATAAAGTTGTTATTTATATTTCCTTATATCATGATAAATGTTTATTATTCATGCTAGAATTGTATTAACCGGAAATATAATACATGTGTGAATACATAGATAGATA
Organism: Triticum urartu; assembly: GCF_003073215.2. Taxonomy (NCBI): domain Eukaryota; kingdom Viridiplantae; phylum Streptophyta; class Magnoliopsida; order Poales; family Poaceae; genus Triticum; species Triticum urartu. The sequence continues at coordinate 108,825,593 of NC_053022.1, forward strand.
GAGTGTCACTAGTATGCCTCTACTTGACTAGCTCGTTGATCAAATATGGTTATGTTTCCTAACCATAGACATGAGTTGTCATTTGATAAACGGTATCACATCATTAGGAGAATGATGTGATTGACTTGACCCATTCCGTTAGCTTAGCAATTGATCGTTTTAGTTTACTACTATTGCTTTCTTCATGACTTATACATGTTTCTATGACTATGAGATTATGCAACTCCCGATTACCGGAGGAACACTTTGTGTGCTACCAAACGTCACAACGTAACTGGATGATTATAAAGGTGCTCTACAGGTGTCTCCAATGGTACTTGTTGAGTTGGCATAGATCGAGATTAGGATTTGTCACTCTGATTGTTGGAGAGGTATCTCTGGGCCCTCTCGGTAATGCACATCACTATAAGCCTTGCAAGCAATGTAACTAATGAGTTAGTTGCGGGATGATGCATTACAGAACGAGTAAAGAGACTTGCCGGTAACGAGATTGAACTGGGTACTGAGATACCGACGAACGAATCTCGGGCAAGTAACATACCGATGACAAAGGGAACAACGTATGTCGTTATGCGTTTCGACCGATAAAGATCTTCATAAAATATGTAGGAGCCAATATGGGCATCCAGGTTCCGCTATTGGTTATTGACCAGAGAAGTGTCTCGGTCATGTCTACATAGTTCTCGAACCCGTATGGTCCGCACGCATAACGTTCGTTGACGATATAGTATTTATGAGTTATGTATGTTGGTAACCGAATGTTGTTCGGAGTTCCGGATAAGATCACAGACATGACGAGGAACTCCGGAATGGTCCGAAGATAAAGTTTGATACATGTGATAATAATGTTTGGTCTCCAGAAGGGTTTTGGATTCACTGGATGGGGTTCCGGATGTTTTCTGAAATGTTTGAATACGAGAACACTTTATTTGGGCCAAAGGGGAAAGCCCACAAAGTTTTTGAAAAGTGCAAAAGGAAGTTTTGCGGAGTCCAGGGGCCAGACGCCAGGGTCCCTGGCGTCTGGGTCCAGACGTCAGGAACCCTGGCGTCTGGCCCTGGAGTCCAAGAAGGACTCTTGCCTTTCGGATGAAACCGACTTTGTAGAGGCTTTTACTCCAAGTTTCGACCCCAAGGCTCAACATGTAAATAGAGGGGTAGGGCTAGCACCCAAAAGAGACCAAGAAACACCAAGCCGTGTGCCGGCAACTCCGTCCTCTCTAGTTTATCCTCCGTAATAGTTTTCGTAGTGCTTAGGCGAAGTCCTGCGGAGATTGTTCTTCACCAACACCGTCACCACGCCGTCGTGCTGCCAGAACTCATCTACTACTTCGCCCCTCTTGCTGGATCAAGAAGGCAAGGACGTCATCGAGCTGAACGTGTGCTGAACGCGAAGGTGTCGTACGTTCGGTACTTGATCGGGACGGATCGTGAAGGTGTACGACTACATCAACCACGTTGATAAACGCTTCCGCTTTCGGTCTACGAGGGTACGTAGACATACTCTCCCCTCTCGTTGCTATGCATCACCATGATCTTGCGTGTGCGTAGGAATTTTTTTGAAATTACTACGTTCCCCAACAGTGGCATCCGAGCCAGGTTTATGCGTAGATGTTATATGCACGAGTAGAACACAAGTGAGTTGTGGGCGATACAAGTCATATTGTTTACCAACATGTCATACTTTGGTTCGGCGGTATTGTTGGATGAAGCGGCCCGGACCGACATTACGCGTACGCTTACGCGAGACTGGTTCTACCGACATGCTTTGCACATAGGTGGCTGGCGGGTGTCAGTTTCTCCAACTTTAGTTGAACCGAGTGTGGCTATGCCTGGTCCTTGAGAAGGTTAAAACAGCACTAACTTCACGAACTATCATTGTGGTTTTGATGCGTAGGTAAGAATGGTTCTTGCTCAGCCCGTCGCAGCCACGTAAAACTTGCAACAACAAAGTAGAGGACGTCTAACTTGTTTTTGCAGGGTATGTTATGATGTGATATGGTCAAGACATGATGCTATATTTATTGTATGAGATGATCATGCTTTGTAACGGAGTTATCGGCAACTGGCAGGAGCCATATGGTTGTCGCTTTATTGTATGCAATGCAATCGCCCTATAATTGCTTTACTTTATCACTAAGCGGTAGCAATAGTCGTAGAAGCAATAGTTGGCGAGACGACAACGATGCTAAGATGGAGATCAAGGTGTCGCGCCGGTGACGATGGTGATCATGATGGTGCTTTGGAGATGGAGATCAAAGGCACAAGATGATGATGACCATATCATATCACTTATATAGATTGCATGTGATGTTTATCCTTTATGCATCTTATTTTGCTTTGTTTGACGGCAGCATTATAAGATGATCTCTCACTAAATTTCAAGGTAAAAGTGTTCTCCCTGAGTATGCACCGTTGCCAAAGTTCGTCGTGCAGAGACACCACGTGATGATTGGGTGTGATAAGCTCAACGTTCATCTACAACGGGTGTAAGACAGTTTTGCACACGCAGAATACTCGGGTTAAACTTGACGAGCCTAGCATATGCAGATATGGCCTCGGAACACTGAGACCGAAAGGTCGAGCGTGAATCATATAGTAGATATGATCAACATAGTGATGTTCACCATTGAAAACTACTCCATCTCACGTGATGATCGGACATGGTTTAGTTGATTTGGATCACGTGATCATTTAGATGACTAGAGGGATGTCTATCTAAGTGGGAGTTCTTAAGTAATATGATTAATTGAACTTTAATTTATCATGAACTTAGTCCTGGTAGTATTAGCATTTCTATGTTGTAGATCAATAGCTCGCGTTTAGCTCCCCTGTTTTATTTTTGATATGTTCCTAGAGAAAACTAGGTTGAAAGATGTTAGTAGCAATGATGCAGATTGGATCCGTGATCTTAGGATTATCCTCATTGCTGCACAGAAGAATTATGTCCTTGATGCACCGCTAGGTGACAGACCGATTGCAGGAGCAAATGCAGACGTTATGAACGTTTGGCAAGCTCGATATGATGACTACTTGATAGTTTAGTGCACCATACTTTACGACTTAGAATCGGGGCTTCAAAGACGTTTTTTGAAACGCCACAGAGTATATGAGATGTTCCAAGAGTTGAAATTAGTATTTTGGACTCATGCCCATGTCAAAAGGTATGAGACCTTTGACAAACACTTTGCCTACAAGATGAAGGAGAATAGCTCAGCTAGTGAGAATGTGCTCAGAATGTTTGATTACTACAATCACTTGAATCATGTGGGAGTTAATCTTCCAGATAAGATAGTGATTGACAGAGTTCTCTAGTCACTATCACCAAATTACTGGAACTTCGTGATGAACTATAATATGCAAGGGATAACGGAAACGATTCCCAAACTCTTCGTGATGCTGAAATCGACGAAGGTAGAAATCAAGAAAAGCATCAAGTGTTGATGGTTGACAAGACCACTAGTTTCAAGAAAAAGGGCAAAGGGAAGAAGGGGAAATTCAAGAAGAACGGCAAGCAAGTTGCTTCTCAAGTGAAGAAGCCCAAGTCTAGACCTAAGCCTGAGACTAAGTGCTTCTACTGCAAAGGGACTGGTCACTGGAAGAAGAACTGCCCCGAGTATTTGGCGGATAAGAAGGATGGCAAAGTGAACAAAGGTATATTTGATATACATGTTATTGATGTGTACTTTACTAGTGTTTATAGCAACCCCTCAGTATTTGATACTAGTTCAGTTGCTAAAGATTAGTAACTCGAAACAGGAGTTGCATAATAAATAGAGACTAGTTAAGGGTGAAGTGACGATGTTTGTTGGAAGTTGTTCCAAGGTTGATATGATCATCATCGCACACTCCCTATACTTTCGGGATTAGTGTTGAACCTAAAATAAATGTTATTTGGTGTTTGTGTTAAGCATGAATATGATTGAATCATGTTTATTGCAATACGGTTATTCATTTAAGTCAAAGAATAATTGTTGTTTTGTTTACATGAATAAAACCTTCTATGGTCATACACTCAATATACATGGTTTATCGAATCTGATCATAGTGATACACATATTCATAATATTGTAGCCAAAAGATGCAAAGTTAATAATGATAGTGCAACTTATTTGTGACACTGCTGTTTAGGTCATATTGGTGTAAAGCGCATGAAGAAACTCCATGCTGATGGGTTTTTGATCACTTGATGCTTGCGAACCATGCCGCATGGGCTAGATGACTAAGACTCCGTTCTCCCGGGAGCGAGCAACTGACTTATTGGAAATAATACATACTGATCTATGTAGTCTGATGAGTGTTAAGGCTCGCAACGGGTATCGTTATTTTCTGACCTTCACAGATGATTTGAGTAGATATGGGTATATCTACTTAATGAAACATGAATTTGAAACATTTGAAAAGTTCAAAGAATTTTAGAGTGAAGTGAAAAATCATCGCTGAAGGAAATATGCCCTAGAGGCAATAATAAAGTTATTATTTATTTCCTTATATCATGATAAATGTTTATTATTCATGCTAGAATTGTATTAACTGGAAACATAATACATGTGTGAATACATAGACAAACAGAGTGTCACTAGTATGCCTCTACTTGACTAGCTCGTTGGTCAAAGATGGTTAAGTTTCCTAGCCATTGACATGGGCTGTCATTTGATTAACGGGATCACATCATTAGGAGAATGATGTGATTGACTTGACCCATTCCGTTAGCTTAGCACTCGATTGTTTAGTATGTTACTATTGCTTTCTTCATGACTTATGCATGTTCCTATGACTATGAGATTATGCAACTCCCGTTTACCGGAGGAACACTTTGTGTGCTACCAAATGTCACAACGTAACTGGGTGATTATAAAGGTGCTCTACAAGTATCTCCGAAGGTACTTGTTGGGTTGGCGTATTTCGAGATTAGGATTTGTCACTCTGATTGTCGGAGAGGTATCTCTGGGCCCTCTCGGTAATGCACATCACTTAAGCCTTGCTAGCATTGCAACTAATGAGTTAGTTGCGGGATGATGTATTACGGAACGAGTAAAGAGACTTGCCGGTAATGAGATTGAACTAGGTATTGAGATACCGACGATCGAATCTCGGGCAAGTAACATACCGATGACAAAGGGAACAACGTATGTTGTTATGCGGTCTGACCGATAAAGATCTTCGTAGAATATGTAGGAGCCAATATGAGCATCCAGGTTCCGCTATTGGTTATTGACCGGAGATGTGTCTTGGTCATGTCTACATAGTTCTCGAACCCGTAGGGTCCGCACGCTTAACGTTTCGATGACAGTTATATTATGAGTTTATATGTTTTGATGTACCGAAGGTTGTTCGGAGTCCCGGATGTGATCACGGACATAACGAGGAGTCTCAAAATGGTCGAGACATGAAGATTGATATATTGGATGCCTATGTTTGGATATCGGAAGTTTTCCGGGTGAAATCGGGATTTTACCAGAGTACCGGGAGGTTACTGGAACCCCCCGGAAGCTTAATGGGCCATAGTGGGCCTTGTGGAAAAAGAGGAGAGGCGGCCAGGGCCGCGCGCCCCTCCCCCCTAGTCCGAATAGGACAAGGAGACGGGGGCGACGCCCCCCCCCTTTCCTTCCTCTTTCCCCCTCCACTCCTAGTCCAACAAGGAAAAGGGAGGGTGATGGAGTCCTGGATTAGGGGGTCTCCGGACTACCGGACTATATCCTTTGGCCGGACTGTTGGACTATGAAGATACAAGATTGAAGATTTCGTCCCGTGTCCGGATGGGACTCTACTTGGCGTGGAAGGCAAGCTAGGCAATACGGATATGTATATCTCCTCCTTTGTAACCGACCTTGTGTAACCCTAGCCCCCTCCGGTGTCTATATAAACCAGAGGGTTTTAGTCCATAGGACAACAGACAATCATACTATAGGCTAGCTTCGAGGGTTTAGCCTCTTTGATCTCGTGGTAGATCAACTCTTGTACTACTCATATCATGAAGAACAATCAAGCAGGACGTAGGGTATTACCTCCATCAAGAGGGCCCGAACCTGGGTAAACATCGTGTCCCCTGCCTCCTGTTACCATCCGCCTTAGACGCACAGTTCGGGACCCTGTAAGTGCATCTAGTGCCACCCCTAGTTGGTTTTGGAGTATTGGCGACAAACCTAGTTGAGGGACTAATGTGTTTGTGAGAATTGCAGGATAACACAGGTAGAAGTCCCTCATTGATTCGGTTTTCCTACCAGAGATGACCCCTAAAAATGTATGAAGACATTGATGTCAAAGGTGGTATATGAAGATATTCACATTGAAGACTATGACAAGAGAAGACATCGCATGAAGCCTATGGAGCTCGAAGACTTAGATCTTTCGTAGTTCTTTTTCTTCTCTGATTGAGTCATAGGAACCACCATACTGTTAAGTGGGGTCCAAGAGAACCAGTCAGAATGACTGAAGTGATGCTTAAACAAAACCTATGTCTTCGAGTGAAGACTATGAGAGCGAATCTTGTCCAGAGTCGGACAAGTCAACTTTGCTTGTAGCCCAAGTAAAGTTGCCATGTGAGTTTGAAATCTGACTGTTGGAACACGTGTCAGTTCCTTAGTGACCCAGGGTCATCTCGGACAAATTAGGTCGGGTTGCCTAGTAGCTATAAATAGCCCACCCCCTACAACCATAAACGGTTGGCTGCTCAGAGTTAGAGTAAGGCTTTTGTCGTTTGAGAGCAACCCACCTCGAAGCCTTTGAGAGAGAATTCCTTGCGAGGATAAAGCCCTAACCACCCAGAGCCAAAGACAATTAGGCATCACTTAAGTCTTCTTGTCTGAGTGATCTGAAGACTTATTACACTTGAGGACTGTGAATCCTCCAGCCGGTTAGGCGTCGCGTTCTGAGCGTCCAAGAGACATTGTGGATCGCCGGTGAATGAAGTCTGTGAAGGTTTGGGAGTCTACCTTGAAGACTTACCAGAGTGATTGGGCGAGGTCTGTGTGACCTTGGCTCAAGGGGAATACGGTGAGGACTGGGTGTCCTGAGCTGCGTGTTCAGGACTGGGTGTCCGGGACTGTGTGTCCTCAGGTTTAAATACCTAGCCGCCCTAACCAGACGTACAGTTGTCACAGCAACTGGAACTGGTCCAACAAATCATTGTCTTCAACGAGTCACTGGTTTCATCCTTCCCTTCCCTTTACTTACTGTTACTCCTTGTGAAGTCATTGCATGTTTGCACTATCGTTTGTCTTCACTGAGTGACTGTGTTTTCTGTTTGGCTTCATAATATCTTCCTACCTGATCCTTACTACATTGCTGCTATTAGTCATTGTGCTTTCACTCCATTGAATACTTGACTATGGTTTGCCTAGTGTAGTCCACCTTCCGCTGCATGGAAATAGGCTTATTTCTATCGTTTGTCTTCGAAACTTCCACGTTTTGAAGACTTTCATAAAAATCGCATATTCACCCCCCCTTCTAGTCGATATAACGCACTTTCAATTGGTATCAGAGCAAGGTACTCCCTTGTTCTGTGTGATTCGGTTTAACCACCTGGAGTTTTAGCTATGTCGACTGCAGGGATAATTAAAGTCTCCGCTGCGTGCCCCGTCTTTGATGGAACTGAATATCCCTACTGGAAGAATAAGATGCGCATGCATCTTGAAGCCATTGACGTCGACCTGTGGTATGTCATCAAGAACGGCGTTCCCAAGGCTGGAGAAGGTGTCACTGCTGCTGATGTCAAGAAGTTTGTTCAACTGGACTCTACTGCCAAGAATATCATCTGTGGTCATCTGACCAAAGGACAGTATGGCCGTGTAAGTGCTTTGGAAACATCTAAGCTAGTCTGGGACTGGCTCTCCAAGGTCAACGAAGGCGTCTCAACCCAGAGAGATCAAAGAATCAGTGTCCTTCGCAACCTCTTCAACCGCTTCAAGCGAAATGACAATGAGAATGTCCAGCTCACGTTTGATCGACTCACTGACATCACAAATGAGCTTCAAGCCCTCGGCGCTACTGAGATCACCAAGTATGAAGTCGTCAAGACACTACTGAGATCACTCGACAGCTCGTTTGACACCCTAGCCCTGATGATTCAAGAACGTCCTGATTTCAAGACACTCGATCCATCTGACATACTTGAGAGGCTCAACACACATGAGTTTCAGCTTTCTGAGAAAAGAGATATCTACGGTCCAAACTATGGGCGAACTCGTGACTTGAAGGCAAAAGTTGTCTCCTCATCTGAAGAAGAATCTGACAGCAGTTCTGATGACCCTGAAGACATTGGAAAGGAACTTGCTATGCTTGTGAAGAAGTTCCAAAAATTCACCAAGAAGAAAGGCTTCAGGAAGTCTTCATGATCAAGCTCAAGGAATGATGAAGCTTCTGCTCATGACTACAAGAAGAAAACATGCCACAAGTGCAAGAAAATTGGCCACTTCATCTCTGAGTGTCCGCAGTGGGACAATGAGAACAAAAAGAAGAAGAAGAGCAAGGAATATGACTCTGACGACAAGAAGAAGAACAAATACTCAAAGTCTTCTTCCAAGTCTTCCTCAAAGTCTTCATCACACAAGAAGAGCTCATCTGGCAAGGCACGTGCGTTTGTTGGCAAGGAAATGGATTCAGAGGAGGAGTCCTCTTCTGAGGAGGCGGAGGTGGAGTCTAAGGAGGAGTCCGATTCTGGCGTTGCATGTCTGGCTACAACATACATTGCCAAGTCCATCTTCAACACTGAAGGCAATGACTTCATCACCGACACCAATGCAAATGACAAGGACTACTCCGCTCCTATCTAATGCTTCATGGCACGCGGTGCCAAGGTAAACACACGCACTACTCACTATCAAACATCTAGTGAAGATGACTCTGATTGTGGTTCAAGACCCAGCTACAAAACACTTGCTAAAATTGCAACTGAACAACAGAAAGCTATAGAACATATTCAAAAACTGTTAGACAAAAGCGATGATCTGTTAGGCACTGAAATGACTCGATCTGAGTCCTTAATTGAAGACATAAAAAATCTTCACGTTAAGTATGAGGAACTTGAAAGTCGTCATGAAACGCTCTCAACAACTCATGAAAAGCTTTCCTATGATTATCTTCAAAGGAAGCAAGATCTTGAGAAACTGAGAGTGGCTCATGAAGGTCTTCAAAAGGAAAACGAATCACTTCGCGCCGAACAGATCAGTTCCGCTCAGGAAGGATTTGAACCACCATGTCTTAAATGCATTGAGCGCGATAATGCTACTTCTGTTGCTGGATGTTCTACTGCTGCTACTGTTGCAATATCTTCAACTATTAATGTGGTAACTAACCCCTCTGCTGAGGATACCACTGCTATTGCTGATGAGAATGCTAGGTTGAAGACATTGCTTGAAACAAGGATGTACAAAAGTCTTAAAGGGCATCAGACACTATGTGATGTCCTCAAAAGGCAGATTCTGAACCGAAACCCGAGGAAAGAGGGTGTTGGGTTCATAAGGAAAATGAATGCTGATGGCTCTTACTGGAAACCTGAGAAGTACCCCAAAACCACCTGGGTTGCTGCAAAGGAACCTTCAGCAGATCCATCCAATCTATCTGGCTTCACTTGTGCTAACCCCATTGTCATTGATGAATCCTTTGATGCAAACTACAAACTGTTTAAGAATCAGAATGGTGAAGTGTTTGCCAGGTATATTGGTACTAACTGCAGGAATGGGCCGCCTATGAAGAAGATCTGGGTGCCGAAAAAGTGTTTGGAAAATCTTCCTGTGAATGTCATCATGACACCACAGGTGAAGAAGACAAACCCCAGACCACAGGCTTCATATGGTCCAAAGGCTTCATACAGACAGAGGACTCACCTGAGTCGCACTAACGCAAATGTTTTGCAGGGAAATCATACTCAGGCCTATGAATATGAACGCGGTTCATCGAACCGCCATGTTCATAAGACCAAGAACTATTCTGCTTATTCTTATGAGTACTACTGTCCGCTTGCAAGACTTTTTGCTAGGGCTCCAAAGCCAAAGTTCTCAGACGTTGCACTTAGACTTATCGCTTCTAAGCCACCCTTGAAGATGTGGGTGGCTAAGAAAGCTTAACTCTCTTTTGCAGGGAAAGGTCTCCAGCAGAAAACCAAAATCGTCTGACGCTATTGCTGGGGACCTTAAACATCTTGTAGGGCGCAAGATCAAATGCCCGAATGGTCTTACTATGTACTTCGTTCCTGAATCGCTTCCTACTCTCCCTGTCAGTCCTAATCTGGATCTAAGCTTTCATAACCCACTGGTTCGTCAAATGTTTTTGCTTCACAATTCTCTTCGTGGAGCCTATCCCCCTAACTGCACTGTAGGGTACGACACCAGCGTCTTCAGAATGGATTATTGATAGTGGGTGTACCAACCACATGACTGGCAAAATAAGCCTTCTTATGGACTCAACCTTACGTCCATCCGACAAGAGTCACATCACATTTGCTGACACTGGTAAAAGTAAGGTATTGGGTCTAGGTAGAGTTGCAATCTCAAGGGATCAACACATGGATAAAGTCATGCTTGTTGAATCCCTTGGCTTCAACTTAATGTCTGTCTCGATGCTTTGCGATTTGAACATGATCGTAATATTTGGAAAATATCGTTGCCTTGTTCTAATGGAATCTGACAAGTCTCTAGTGTTTGAAGGGTATCAGAAGGACGATTTGTACGTGGTAGATTTCTCAGCAGGACCACAGCTTGCCGTATGTCTTTTAGCAAAAGCTTCAGAATGCTGGCTCTGGCATCGGAGGCTTGGGCATGCAGGCATGAGGAACCTGCACACCCTTGCAAAGAAGAGGCATGTCATAGGCATCGAGGGCATCAAGTTCAAGAAAGATCACTTATGCGGTGCCTGTGAAGCAGGAAAGATGACGAGGGCCGAACATCCCTCGAAGACAATCATGACTACTACTCGACCCTTCGAACTGCTCCACATGGATCTTTTCGGTCCCACTCATTACTCAACTCTTACTACTACTGCTTGTCTCTATGGCTTTGTCATTGTTGATGATTATTCTAGATATACTTGGGTGCACATAATCCTCTACAAGACTGAAGTGCAGGATGTCTTCAGACGCTTCGCCAATCGAGCAATGAACAACTATGGCGCCAAGATAAAGCACATCAGAAGTGACAATGGCACTGAATTCAAGAACACTGGCCTGGATACATATCTTGACACCTTGGGCATCACACATGAATTCTCAGCCCCGTACACGCCACAGCAGAATGGCGTCGTCGAACGCAAGAACAGAACACTCATTGAGATGGCCCGAACGATGCTTGATGAATACAAGACTCCAAGAAAATTCTGGCCTGAAGCCATTGATACTGCATGCCATACAATCAATCGTGTTTATCTTCACAAGCTTCTGAACAAGAAATATTATGAGCTCCTTACTGGCAAGAAGCCAAATGTCAGTTACTTCAGAGTATTTGGCGCCAGGTGCTGGATCAAGGATCCACATCACACTTCAAAATTTGCACCAAAAGCACATGAGGGTTTTATGCTTGGATATGGAAAGGATTCGCACTCCTACAGAGTCTTTAATCTCTTTCATTATAAAGTGGTTGAAACAGTGGATGTGCGATTTGATGAGACTAACGGTTCACAAAGAGAACACCTGCCAAATGTGCTAGATGAAGTTCCATCCAGCGAATCAATCAAGATAATGGGAACTGGAGAAATCATACCTTCTGAAGCTCAACCTGAAGAGGAAGTTATCATCTCCGCACCTGATCAACCTGAAGACAATGCTCAGCCTGAAGACAATCCCTCTAACAACGACAATGATCAGCAAGAGCAAAATCTTCGCCCTGTACATCCTCGTGTTGCCAATTAAGTGCAGATTGAGACAATAATTGATAGCATCAATGCACCCGGTCCGCTCACTCGATCAAGGGCAACTCAGCTAGCAAATTTCTGTGGGCACTTCGCATTCGTCTCAATAACAGAACCCAAGAAAGTTGAAGAAGCCTTCATGGAACCTGAATGGATTCAAGCTATGCAAGAAGAGCTTCAACAGTTTGAGCTGAATAATGTATGGGAACTGGTTAAGCGTCCTGATCCTCGGAAGCACAACATAATAGGCACCAAATGGATATACCGCAACAAGCAAGATGAGCATGGTCAAGTTGTCAGAAACAAAGCTCGTCTCGTTGCTCAAGGATATACTCAAGTGGAAGGCATTGACTTTGATGAAACATTTGCTCCTGTGGCTAGACTTGAAGCCATACGCATACTGCTGGCCTATGCAAATCATCATAACATACTTCTATATCAAATGGATGTGAAGAGCGCCTTTCTCAATGGCAAGATTGAAGAAGAAGTGTATGTTGCACAACCGCCTGGCTTTGAAGATCCAAAACATCCTGACATGGTATACAAGCTCAACAAGGCACTGTATGGCCTCAAACAAGCCCCTCGGGCCTGGTATGACACACTCAAATACTTCCTGAAGAGCAAAGCTTCATACCTGGTTCCCTCGACCCCACTCTCTTCACGAAGACATATGATGGTGAACTGTTTGTGTGCCAAATATATGTGGATGACATTATCTTCGGCTGCACCAATCAGAAGTACACTGAAGAATTTGGATATATGATGCAAGAGCAATATCAGATGTCCATGATGGGAGAGCTGAAGTTCTTCCTCGGTCTTCAAATACGACAGCAACGCAACGACATCTTCATATCTCAAGAGAAGTATCTCAAAGATTGCCTGAAGAAGTTCGGTATGCAAGACTGGAAAGGCTTCACGATGCCAATGCCAGCCAAGTATCATCTGGGTCCTGACGACAATGGTAAAGAGTTCGATCAAAAGGTATACCGCTCCATGATTGGTTCTTTGTTTTATCTATGTGCATCTAGGCCAGATATTATGCTTAGTGTTTGCATGTGTGCTCGATTTCAAGCGGCACCAAAGGAGTCGCATCACTTAGCTGTGAAGCGAATTCTTCGATATTTGGCTCACACCCCAACTTTAGGATTATGGTATCCAAAGGGCTCAGAGTTTGATCTGGTTGGATTCTCGGATGCTGATTATGCTGGTGACAAAGTGGATCGCAAGTCTACATCAGGCACATGTCATTTTCTGGGACGATCTCTTGTATGTTGTTCTTCAAAGAAGCAGAACTGTGTATCTCTCTTCACTCCTGAATCTGAATACATTGCTGCTGGATCTTGCTGCGCTCAGCTTCTGTGGATGAAGCAAACACTCAAGGACTATGGCATTCATCTGAAGCAAGTGCCACTCTACTGCGACAATGAAAGCGCCATCAAGATTGCCAACAACCCAGTTCAGCACTCGAAGACAAAGCACATTGAAATTCGTCATCACTTTCTCAGAGATCATGTTGTGAAGGAAGATATTGATATCATACACGTCAACACTGAAGAGCAATTGGCAAATATCTTCACCAAGCCCTTGGATGAGAAGAGATTTTGCAAGTTACGGTGTGAGCTAAATATCTTGGAATCCTCAAATGTCCTGTGATCAAGCACACATCCTAACACTTATGCATATTGATGACTTAGATGTGCAACGCACGAAGTAAAGTATATCTTCAATTAATGAAGACATACATTCTAAGTGTGAATACATTAATGTGGAATTTGACTTCGGAGCACCACGATAATTGTGCACCGTGTCTGGGTCTAATACTTCCTATACGGTGGGTAACGCCACCACCAAATTTTCTGTTTGAAGTGTTGCACTCATGGCGTTACAATTGCTATGTCTTCACATTTGGTTTGGCTTCAATCTCAACATGTCTTCATGATTATCTTCATTATGTTGATTATATATATATATACTAGTGTTCTGTCCTCTACAGCATTCACTTATAGCTATGTCTTCTTGTTGAATCTTTTGAACTAAGTGAATGTGATCGGACCCTAACCTCTCTATGCTTTCTATCTCAAACTCTATCTCTCCAAATCATATGCATTCTATTGAAACTGTCGAATGTCTTCACTGCGTCCTTGTCAGGAGAAGATACAGAGACAAACATTAAGTCCGTTTTCAATGCTCATTCCTTCACCTGAAACCCGGAGAAGTGGGAACGACCACCCGACAATCCAGGCGTGCATGGGACGTGGAACAACCCCCGATATGCTACATGATGGCCACGTGTTCCTCAAATATGAACCGCCAGGGACACCAGTGTAATAACACTGAGCCGCCCCTGTCCCTATAAATACACGCCTCACCACAGTCATTATCTCTTCTTCCACTCTCGCACGAACCCTAGCGCCACCGCTAGCCCTCGACGACGCCGGTGACGAAGCGCTTCGCTGCCGCAACCTCTCCGACGCCGTCTTCACGCCGACCGCGGACATCGTCCTCTCCGCCGTCGCCGTAGGTGTCCTCTGTCGCCAAGTTAGGGCACGGAAGATCGAACTGCTCGGCCTCCTCTTCCACTCCGTCTAGCAGTTCTTCGTGTGGTAAATAAAACTTCCTTTTTACGGCCCCTTTGATCCTATAGCTTTATCACTTTCTACCACAAGCAGTTTCTATTCACACAAGTTGGATCTCTTTCATACTGCATCTCATAACATGCCTAGTATATTCACTTATGCTTCACAAAGTAGTTAGATTCCTCACTTGTACTGATCCGTGGATTCGTACAAATCTGGAACCAACTCCTAATCTATGAGTGAATGTCTTCGCACAATGAGGTCAATGTCTTCTAAACTGATTTATCTTCAAAATCTTCTGAGAATGCATATGACCTCTTCCCCTTCCCTCGCACCTTAATGCTGTCACTGGCACATGTCCGTGGGAGAATCCCTTGGTTTTCATAGTCTGCATTCATTTGCAGAATTCTTACAGTATCACATAAATTCTCCCGAAGCCAGTTCCTGTCTGTCCAGCAAGCAAAAGCCTTTGAAGCCTTTGAACGTATTGAAACCTTTCAGTTTAAAGTTCATGGCTTCAGAGAAATCAGCAAGGAAGGGTGGCAGAAAGCGTCATGGAGAAACATCAAGAGATCTGCCCGATGACCTCTCAGAGTTGTACAAGACAGATCCTGAAGAGGATTACAATCAGCGCAAGACACGAATCCAATGGATTCGACGCTATTGGGCAGAACAGTGGTTCAAGTACAGATTTGTGACAAAGGAATATGCTGAAAAGAATGCCATCAAGCGACCATGGGGAGACATCCTGTACAAAAATCTTCAACCCAGGACCAGAGATGAAGCCATTGAACAAGGCTTCTATCCTTGCATGGTCCGTGGGCCACAGCCTGCAGATGCACACTCATCGTCACTACTATGGTGTCGTGATGACATTCTATTCAAGCGCAACTTCCAGTTTGCCCAGAACTCAGCAAAGCAGAACAAGAAGACATTGGGACTAGACTTCAACCCTGGTCCTTCCGCTCCAAGGGTTGACGGCACACAAGATGCAGAACCCAATGTCGTCGGTCCTTTCTACAACCTTGAATGTCTCATCACCCATATCTTGGTTCAAGGAACAGCCGTGAATGAGCCTGCAGATGACGCTGAATCAGATGAAGCGCCTGCAGCGCCGAAGCCAAAGAAGCAGCCTAAAGCTTCAAAGCCTGCCTCTGCTCCAAAAATCTCACGGGCGAAGCCACTGGCAACTGCACCTCCTGAAGACAGTGTGTAGTCTGAAGATTTCTCACGCATCTCTAAGCCCCAGAAGGTCAAGATGCCTCTGCCACATACCGGCCAAGAACTGACAGCTGCTGCTGTTCTGCGTAATGATGCCATTGATCTGTCCAGTGATGAAGATCTTGCAGATGACGCTCTTGAGCAACTGATCAAGAGCAAAGAAGAAGCAGAAATCTTCAACAATCTGCCTCTCTTTGACGTGGCAATCATCCATAACTTCATTGATGAATGGTTTGACACGCCCAACATCAGCTTTGATGATCTGCAACTTCCCATTGGCCTCAACGTCGCCTTCCATGGCACCATTGCTTTAGAGTTAGCTATTACCCAGCGCATTGTTGAACTGAAGCAGAAGATTGACTTTGAGAAATCTCAGTTCAAGAAGCATATGGCCAAGCTCAGCGTGCAAGAGGTGAAGAACTTCAAGATTATGCTGCACGAGCTCAAGGAAGCCTTTCTCAAGAAACGTGCAGAAGCTCAGGGTTCTCGTGAGCGCATGAAGGTCCTGGCTGACAGGTGTGTGCAAGCCTACAATGAGGCTGAGAAGCGCAAGGCCCTTGGGCGTCCTGGCATCGACCCCAGGATGGCTGCAAAGAAGAAGAAGAAGCCCGCTACGGCTGAACCCGACGCACCAAGGCAGGAAGCAGTTCCCATTGTCTTCCTAGCTAGCATGACTGGCTCGAAGCCAAAAGCCAGGTCTACTGCTTCAGAACTGAAGAAGACGAGGACTGCTGAGGCTGAAGCAAGGAAGAGGAAACATCCTGAAGCCTCTGATACTGCCCCCTCCAAGAGGATTGCTTCAAAGAGGTTGGATTGCTGCCGTTCGTCACCGATCAAGAGCATTGGAATGAAGAGTTGCTGCTCCAATTCTATGCCACACTTCACATCTGCGGGTATAACAGAGATCCGAAGACTTGGGTTCTGGAGTGGATGACAGGAAACGTTCATCACGAAGCCAAAGCCTTTGACATCATTGAGCTCACTGGTCTACCCACTCCTGGTGATCTCTACGAATCTGGCTGTCAACTTCACAGTGAAGCTGTGGAGAGCATCTTTCAGAAGCCTGAACCTAACATGAGTCAGATGCTTAGTATGATGAAGCCATTGCCCCAAGATGCTGCATATTCCAAAGAGTTCTTTGTTGATGACCTCGAGTATCTGCCAAGGACTATTTATCACATCATAAGGCGAACTCTCTGGCCCATCAAAGGACACTCTCCACATGCCAAGCTGGAAGGTGCAATGAAGACTTTGGTCTTCTATATTCTTCATGGCAAATGCTTCAATGCACAGGACTTCTTCATTCGCCAACTTGCTGCATCAGGCTCTGATCTTTTTGGCTTGAAGTTCTACACCCCATGGGTAATGCGGCTGATCAAACTTCACTCCGCTATCTCATATCAGCCATCTGCTCGCAATCATCGGATCTTTCTGCCTGATGTGGATATGTCTATTGAAGCCATCTATCCTGAGCCTGCCGAGAAACCTCTAAGTCTTCAGAATGCGGAGCATCAAAGTTTTTCTCAGAACATTGAAGGAGTTGAAGCATTCACTCGTGTGTATCCTTTGGCTGGCACTACACGTGCACCGCATCCTGCTCTCACTGAAGCCACTGATAGCACAATTGCCCAACAACCCAAGAAGCGCACTCGTGTTCTCAACGACCGAGAGCTTCTTGTGGCTCTTCATCAGAAACATGATAGGCATCATGACTGGTTGAAGCGTCAAATGCAAAGCCTCTTGGTGGATGTTAATCGCATTCGCAATCTTGCCACCAAGAATGCCTTTGTTGCACACGAAACCTCTCGACGCACCTGGAAAGGGCTGACGCTAATGTGCTCTGAAGATGATCTTCAATAGGATGGCTTCTCTGAACGCTTCAAGTTTGACTCCACACCTCCTCGAAGGGCAGTGCTGCGCCGAACTCCATCACTTGAAGACTCTGAGTTCTCTTCCTCTGCTGCAACTGTGAATGCCAGAGTGATCGAGGATGAAGACGACGCTACTTCACCGCCACCTCCTTCAGCACGCTTCGACACTGCTCCAAGTTCTTCTGCACCGCCGAACACCATTGACGACCCTGCTGCTTCACCTACTCTTCATGGGAACGAGTAGATGCTCTATGTCTTCAAACCTTTTTGGTCCTTACTGACAAAAGGGGGAGAAGCATATGAGTTTGATAGTCTTCAAGCGGGTCCATATGGGCGGGTGCTTTATATTTTGCTTCATGGTTACAACTCTCGTTTTGATACATTTGGTTCTTTGAGTTGTAACACTTAAACTCGATGGTCGTCTGCTACTTATTTGCCACCTTGTGATGCGATGATAAATTCCGCATGTGCGACGATAAATTCCACACTTGGATCATTTTGCAGACGTCCATTTTCCATTATGCATGTCATTATCTTCACATACCTTCACATGCATAGTGGATTGTCATCATAAGTTGAAGAGGATCTCCACAAGCACAACCTCCATGTGCATTTGCATTCCAAAAGCAAATTACTTATATGCACATCTTCAGGGGGAGCCCTTGCAACTCATGAAGACAATTCCTTATCCTTTACAATTTCACATATTATATTCCCCATTGAAAACTTCAACTAGTTTGTCATCAATCACCAAAAAGGGGGAGATTGTAAGTGCATCTAGTGCCACCCCTAGTTGGGTTTGGAGTATTGACGACAAACCTAGTTGAGGGACTAATGTGTTTGTGAGAATTGCAGGATAACACAGGTAGAAGTCCCTCATTGATTCGGTTTTCCTACCAGAGATGACCCCTAAAAATGTATGAAGACATTGATGTCAAAGGTGGTATATGAAGATATTCACATTGAAGACTATGACAAGAGAAGACATCGCATGAAGCCTATGGAGCTCGAAGACTTAGATCTTTCGTAGTTCTTTTTCTTCTCTGATTGAGTCATAGGAACCACCGTACTGTTAAGTGGGGTCCAAGAGAACCAGTCAGAATGACTGAAGTGATGCTTAAACAAAACCTATGTGTTCGAGTGAAGACTATGAGAGCGAATCTTGTCCGGAGTCGGACAAGTCAGCTTTGCTTGTAGCCCAAGTAAAGTTGCCGTGTGAGTTTGAAATCTGACCGTTGGAACACGTGTTAGTTCCTAAGTGACCCAGGGTCATTTCGGACAAATCAGGTCGGGTTGCCTAGTAGCTATAAATAGCCCACCCCCTACAACCATAAACGGTTGGCTGCTCAGAGTTAGAGTACGGCTTTTGTCGTTTGAGAGCAACCCACCTCGAAGCCCTTGAGAGAGAATTCCTTGCGAGGATAAAGCCCTAACCACCCAGAGCCAAAGAGAATTAGGCATCACTTAAGTCTTCTTGTCTGAGTGATCTGAAGACTTATTACACTTGAGGACTGTGAATCCTCCAGCCGGTTAGGCGTCGAGTTCTGAGCGTCCAAGAGACATTGTGGATCGCCGGTGAACGAAGTCTGTGAAGGTTTGGGAGTCTACCTTGAAGACTTACCAGAGTGATTGGGCAAGGCGCCAGACAATATGTTGAAGGCGCTCCAAGGCACCTCCATCAACGAGGAGCACCGCACTATTATGAGTGCGGTGGTCCAGAAGGTTCAGTCCACCAAGAGCAGACTGACTGAAGCTTGTACTAGCCTTTTAACAGACTTTGAGGTAAGTAAAGAATGTGTAAATAATTTTACCGCATAGACAGTAGCCCCTGATGCTCTGTTTGGCATTCGGGAAGAAAAGCCGAATAGAGGATCAAATAAAATTCGCAGGAGTCTTACAAAAATGAGTCAATATGCGTATGCAGGCTTCCCTGCTTACGTCCGCCGCACTAACTGCGGAAGTGGACATGCTAAAGCAGAACCTCGAGCGGTCCGAGCAAGAGCTCGGGCGTGCCAAGAAGCAGCTCGAGGACAATGAAGGTAAGAAATACCTTATTTTTAAATATATATAAAAAGGTGCAATTGCAAAGAATGACAGGATTATTGTGGCTATTGTAGGGGCCACGTCTGAGGTGGCGACCCTTAAGCAAGCGCTGGTCGAGGCCGAGAAGTGGGCGGCCTCGGAGCGCACCGAGCGGGAGAAGTATGAGGCCGAGGTTGGCAAGGTACGGCAAGAGCTCCAGGCTCTCATGGAAAAACATGAGAGTTTGGAGCTTGACTCAAAGACGCGAGCGTCCGAGCTCACGGTGGCTATTGAAAATGCCAAGTCTGCCAAGGCCGAATCCCAGAAGACCCTCCAGGAGTTGGATGAGGTGAAGAAGATAGCGGTGGGTAAGGCATTCTTTATGAAAAGCAAACACATAAACGTGAGTTACTTGTTACTTACCCGAATCCGGAGCTCTCCAGGAGCGTTCGCAGATCTTCCCCGGAGTGTGTCCGATGCCGCCACATTCTATCGAGCTGAGGAGGGCAGCTCGACAGAGAAGGTGTTCTGGTCTCAGTATGCTGAGGCCGGACACCCCGTGCCCCTGAGCGACCAGCTGAAGCAACTGGTCGAGCTCCACAAGGCGGCCGAACAGGCCATGAAGGGCCTCATTGTTCGGCTGTGGCCTAGAGGGGCTCTGCCTGGGAGCTATTTCGGGCTGGTGCGGCGGCTGGTGGAGGCCTGTCCAAGGCTCGACGTCATCAAGTGCTCTGTCTGCATTAAAGGTGCCCGTAGGGCCCTTGCCCGTGCTAAGGTGCACTGGGGCAAGCTGGATGCTGAGAAGCTTGTGAAGGACGGGCCACCGCCGGGGAAAGAGCATCGCAAGCCCGAGAATTACTATAAGGATGTTCTGAAGGGTGCCTACCTTGTGGCGGATGAATGTTCTAGGGATGTAATTTTTGAGTGAAACTTGCTCGTTTTGTCCTGTGCGCTGAAAACTTGTTCATATGCGCTAAGCAATGCTGTTGGAATTTAAAATATTACCTTCTGTGCGATTGTTTATCAATTCTGAGAGATGGCGAGTCGTCGGCTTCTGCCCCCATGCCGCTAGTGCTGGGGTGTTCGGGGATAAACCTGAGCGCTCTTTTTCCCATGTTTGGGTCCTTCGAGGGAGGCGCTCAGCCCAACGAACAAGGCAAACAGACTATAATGCGTGAACACTCTCACTTAGCCATAGAATTCTATAATTTTAAATTTCGGCGAAGCCCCTGGTATTCGGAAGACCGAGTTCGGGGCGCTATCCACGCCTTGGCCGGACAGAGCCGGCTCCTCGCCCTAAGCGGCATAAGTCTTTAGGGACTCGAAAAACCTCTCGAACAGCGACCGGCTCTCGCTTCATCATGACAGTCAGTTTTAGCTTTCTCCACTGAGGTGCTCGACCCAGCTCAACTGGGGCACAATCGCAGTGGTTCTCCTAGTGCTACCTTAGCCGATATAGCAGAACGTAAGGCACCAAAACATAGGAGTCGGGCAAACCCAACTATTGACCCAAGACATGATTCGGAGCCGATGCATATAATGCTATAAGTTCGGGGGTGCCGCACTTGTTAAAGTGTTCAGACTTCTCACACCATATTGAGGGGTACTAAAGCCGCTGGCGTATTTTGGCCATACCAACGTGTACGGGTGCAACATGTCGTTAAGGAACATATATAAAGAAAAAAGGTAATGCAAAAATAGACGAAAGCTATGCATTGTTTATTAAAAAGGGCCGCGATCAAAGCAGAACGATACAAATAATGCGATAAGTGAAAGGTTGGACTAGTTAACATGTCCATTCCAGGGGCAAGCTGCGGAATAGTATGCGGAACAGGTATACTGCTCGTGATAGAGACCACCTGGGAGTTCCGTAATGCGGCTTGGCTTGTCTGCTCCCTTGGTTCTTGCATCGTTTGTGCGGCAATTGAACTGCCGAACAGGCCTTCCGAAGGATGGAGTCCTGAAAATAAGAGAAAATTAAAAAATCGGCAGCCCCTGGTACGGTTTAAGCCGTGTTTCGGGCGTGCCGTGATGGTGCCCCTTCCCCTGTACCCATGGTATCTCTAGAGCGTAGTTATGTACGCGAAGTACTGGCGTCGCCTTTTTGCGAGGGTTGGGGTTGGGGCTGCATTGCTACGCCTGCTCGGATCGTGCCAGGCGGTCTTGTTGTAGGTTACTCTGGGCGCGCTTGACGGTGTCCGGTCGTTTAGTGGCCAGACTGGACAACTGCCTGGAAAGGCTGCTTTGTACTTCCGCTGCAAGGGCCGCCGTGTGCTCCTCCGTTCAGAGGGAGCGTTCGGTGTTTCCATTGATCGTAATTACTCCTCAAGGGCCTGGCATCTTGAGCTTAAGGTATGCATAGTGTGGTACCACATTGAGCTTGGCGAATGCGGTTCACCTGAGTAGTGCGTGATAACCACTGCGGAACGGGACTATGTCGAAGATTAACTCCTCGCTTCGGAAATTATCCAGAGATCCGAAGACCACTTCAAGTGTGACTGAGCCTGTATAGTTGGCCTCTACACCTGGTATTACGCCTTTAAAGGTCGTTTTGGTGGGCTTAATCCTCGAGGGATCTATGCCCATTTTCCGCACTGTATCCTGGTAAAGCAGGTTCAGGCTGCTGCCACCGTCCATAAGGACTCTAGTGAGGTGAAATCTGTCAATAATTGGGTCTAGAACCAATGCAGCGAATCCGCCATGACGGATGCTAGTGGGATGGTACCTTCGATCAAAGGTGATCGGGCAGGAGGACCATGGGTTGAACTTTGGGGCGACTGGCTCTACCACGTATACGTCCCTTAACGCGCGGTTCCGCTCCCTTTTGGGGATGTGGGTTGCGTATATCATGTTCACCGCCTGCACTTGTGGGGGAAAACCCTTCTGTCCACTGTTGTTCGGCGGCCGGGGCTCCTCGTCATCATCGCTATGCAGCCCCTTGTCTTCATTTTCGGCGTTTAACTTGCCTGCCTGCTTGAACACCCAACAATCCCTGTTGGTGTGATTGGCCGGCTTTTCGGGGGTGCCATGTATCTGGCACAAGCGGTCGAGTATTCGGTCCAAACTGGACGGGCCCCTAGGATTCCTTTTGAATGGCTTTTTTCGCTGACCAAAGTTAGAGCCTCTGAATCCGGCATTAACTGCCGTATCCTCAGCATTGTCGCTGTTAATGCGGCGCTTCTGCTTGTTGCGACGCGACCTGCCACTACTGTCCCTAGTGTCTGAATTACCAGGGTTCTTGGTCATATTGTTGCTACGAGCAAGCCAGCTGTCTTCTCCCGCGAAAAATCGGGTCATGAGTGTCATGAGTGCTGCCATAGATTTCAGCTTTTCCTGTCCAAGGTGCTGGGCCAGCCACTCGTCACGGATATTGTGCTTGAAGGCTGCTAGGGCCTCAGCGTCCGGACAGTCGGCTATTTGATTTTTGTTTGTTAGGAACCATGTCCAGAATTGCCTGGCCGATTCCTCTGGCTGCTGAATTACGTGACTTAGGTCATCGGCGTCTGGGGGTCGCACATAAGTGCCCTGGAAATTGTTGAGGAATGCGGCTTCCAGGTCCTCCCAACAACTGATTGATCCTGTTGGCAAGCTGTTAAGCCAATGCCGAGCTGGTCCTTTAAGCTTGAGTGGGAGGTATTTGATGGCGTGGAAATCATCGCCGCGGGCCATCTGGATATGAAGGAGATAATCCTCGATCCATACCGCAGGATCTGTTGTGCCATCATATGATTCGATGTTTATGGGTTTGAAACCCTCGGGGATTTGATGATCCATTATTTCGTTTGTGAAGCATAGTGGGTGTGCGGTGCCTCTGTACTGGGCTATATCATGACGTAGCTCCAATGAGCTTTGTCTACTGTGTTCGGCCCTGCCGAATTTGTGGTTGGTGTGACGGTTACCGTCTCGAGCCGTGGGGCGCCCCCGCGATTCGTAGATCGATCTTGTTTGCCTTGCCTTGTCCTCCAACATATCTCATAAGTCCGGCGCATATTCCCGTGCCTTGGTACAGGGTGCGGCTTGAGTGGAGGGCCGAGAGGTCTCTCTGTCACGGCCACGAGGTGGCCGGTCGGCCGCATCAAGTGCTTCCTCCTCTAATCGGGGTAGCAACCTGCGCTTTGGGTAGCTCTTGGAGGGGCATTTGAGTTTATGCTCTTCGGTCGCAACGACTTCAGTCCATCTGTCGACGAGCAAATCTTGATCAGCTCTAAGTTGTTGCTGTTTTTTCTTGAGGCTTCTTGCCGTGGCCATAAGCCTGCGTTGAAAACGCTCTTGCTCGACGGGATCCTCTAGCACGACGAATTCGTCGTCGTCGAGGCTTGCCTCGTCTTCGGAGGGAGGCATATAATTATCGTCCTCGACCTCTCTGTCTGCCGCTCTCTCATGAGGGCTGGTTTCTCCATCCTCCTGTGCTAAATATTCTCGGAGGGGATTTTCTTCGGCACTTTCCGGAGTATTATTATCTCCCATGCTGGAATCACCGTATTTGTTTTGGCGGGATTTTGAGCGGCACCACTGACGCCGGCGCTTAAGCTGTTTCTTGGAGGGGTCATCCTTCGCTGTTCCATCGCCATCTCCTTCTTTTGGGGTGTCCACCATGTAAATGTCATATGATGAGGTGGCTTTCCAGGGCCTGGTAGGCGCTGGTTCTTCATCATCTCCTTCATCGGCGTCCATACCGTCGATGTCTTCGAAGTCGAAGTCGAGCATGTCGGTTAAGTCGTCAACAGTGGCTACAAAGTGGGTGGTGGGTGGGCTTTGAATTTCTTCATCGTCTGTACCCCAACCTTGCTGACCGTAGTCCGGCCAGGGCTCTCCTGATAAAGAGAGAGACTTCAGTGTCTTCAGGATATCGCTGAAAGGTGAGTGCTGAAAGATGTCCGCGGCAGTAAACTCCATGATTGGCGCCCAATCGGATTCGATCGGCAGGGGCGCGGAGGGTTCGGAGTCCGGAGAGGAGTCCAGCTCCTTGGAGTCATGAGTCTCGCAGAGTACGGGGCTGGTGTTCGGCTCAATCGCCGTTGGGATCGCAGCCCCCGAGGTGGCGTCCAACCGCCCATCCTCGATCGATGCAGTTGGCTCCGAGTTAAGGGTCGAAGCTGGTGCGGGTGCGGCCTCCAGGGCACTGTTCGGCGGCAGAGCTAGATCATGCTCGTCGGGATAGTGCGGCGCGCTCGGCAGTGGCTCGAATCCGTCGAAGATCAAGTCCCTGCGGATGTCAGCCGTGTAGTTTAAACTTCCAAATCTGACCTGACGGCCAGGGGCGTAGCTTTCGATCTGCTCCATACGGCCAAGTGAATTGGCCCGCAGTGTGAAGCCGCCGAAGACGAAGATCTGTCCGGGGAGGAAGGTCTCACCCTAGACTGCATCGCTATTGATGATCATAGGAGCCATTGAGCCTGACGGCGACGACACAGAGGAACTCTCAATGAAAGCACCAATGTCGGTGTCAAAACCGGCGGATCTCAGGTAGGGGGTCCCGAACTATGCGTCTAGGCCGGATGGTAACAGGAGGCAAGGGACATGAAGTTTTACCCAGGTTCGGGCCCTCTTGATGGAGGTAAAACCCTACGTCCTGCTTGATTAATACTGATGATATGGGTAGTACAAGAGTAGATCTACCACGAGATCGGAGAGGCTAAACCCTAGAAGCTAGCCTATGGTATGATTGTTGTTGTGTATGTTGTCCTACGGACTAAAACCCTCCGGTTTATATAGACACCGGAGAGGGTTAGGGTTACACAAAGTCGGTTACAATGGTAGGAGATCTACATATCCGTATCGCCAAGCTTGCCTTCCACGCCAAGGAAAGTCCCTTCCGGACATGGGACGGAGTCTTTAATCTTGTATCTTCATAGTCCAGGAGTCCGGCTATCCGAACACCCCCTAATCCAGGACTCCCTCAACAACTTTTCCACTTCGGGACCTTTCTGATCCTTGAAGTACTCGGCCGCATCAGCAGCACTTGCAGCCAAATCCATGTAGGCGTCCGTAGAACTCCATAGCCGGTCCAGAGGAGCATACTTCGGATCTCCGAACTTAGTCCGCAACAAGAAGGGCTTACCAGACACGATATCTGCAGCTTGATTCAGCTCCTCCTTCATCGCTCTAATTTTGGAGCGGGCTTCCTTGGCAGCCACCAGGGCCTTCTCCAGGTCTGTCGCCTTCGCCCGGTTTTCTTCTTCAAGAAGCTGGTAACGTTCAGCGACATCTTTTAACTCTACAACCATCTTGGCTATTTTTTCCTTGCTCTCGCAATGCGTGGCCTGTTCGGCCCTTAACTCTTCGGCCACCTTTAGAGCGGCCGCATTGCTACTCCTTGCTTGCTCCTTGGCTCAGGCAAGCTCCACCCGAAGGGTCTCCACGGTGGCAGCTCCATCTGCAGTCACAACATATTAAAGATACTGGCATCATGCTCCTCTTACTATGTGTTGATCACCGGAAAAATCACTTACCCCGTGCCTCGTCAAGCCGCTTGTTGACAAGCACGATGTCGACATCTGCCGCATCAAGTTGCCGCTTTAGCTCGGCAAACCCATCAGTCCGGCTAGCCACCGGAGCTTCAGCCACCTGCACATAAAGGCGGTCTGGTTATTACCTGGGACTATGATCCTTTGTTTGCCGCCGTTTTTGACGACAACCAGAGTCTCAGGGGCTACTATCTGCACAGGGCACACCTAACGTGTGCGGTACTGTCAAAAACATACACTATTTCACGTACCTCAAAGCCTTTTAGCAGACTCATAAAGGCTTCATTCAAACCGCTTTCAGCGGATGAAATCCTTTAAATTACTGTACCCATTAGCGTACGATGCGCTTCCGAGACGGCCGCTTGCCCCAGAAGATCCTTCAGCGTGTCTGACCGCACATTGTACGGACCCTTGCTTTCGCTCTCCCTAGGAGCCGGATACTGGGGATTCCGGGTAGCCAAAGGGTTATCCTCTGGCCTTAGTGGATCGGGAGATACCCTTCGCGACGACACTTCAAGGTCGCCCGCTTCATGAGGCAGAGTGTCAGGGGGAGGCGTTTCTCTCTCCATCATCTCCGGAAGAAGATCCCCCGAAGACGAACTCTGTCGAGAAGGGCTACGATCCGGACTACAATTTATAAGCATCGGTTATTGTCTTCGGAAGTAAGGTAGGATGTTTCCCCTATTAAGTACTTTTTGATTACTTACAGCTCGGTTGAGGGCTGATCCCCGCGTGGACATTGTGCGACAAGAATACCCTCCAAGGCAGGACCCTCTGATGAAGATTTCTTCTCCCGTTTGGAAACCTTAGTTTCCGGATCCTCAGAGGTAGTCCTCTTACTTCCCTGAGGAGAGAGAATGTCAGATTCTTCCCTTTGGTTGTCCTCCCTCACGGAGGCGCTCATTCCCCCGGCTGGAATAAGTAGCGAGTGAGGCCCGCTTTCGCCCTCTCTATTCCCCCATCGTCTTCCTTT
Source organism: Triticum urartu (assembly GCF_003073215.2). Taxonomy (NCBI): domain Eukaryota; kingdom Viridiplantae; phylum Streptophyta; class Magnoliopsida; order Poales; family Poaceae; genus Triticum; species Triticum urartu. The sequence goes on from NC_053022.1 coordinate 108,852,561, forward strand.
GAGGGCACTGGATAAGGCGCCGGCTCGAGCATCTTGTCCAGTACCAGATTGTCCAAGCCCTCAGGAAGGGGGGCCGAACACCTGATCATCATCGCCTTTGTTATCCAGCCCTGGTCAAAGAGCGGCTCCTTAGAATGATGCCATGATAAATAAAAGGACAATAGGTTCGGCATGGGATTACTTACTTGGGCAGCGGGGTGGTTGCAGCTCAGACCCACATCCTCGGTGGTGTCCGACACTCTATTCGGGGTCCGAAGAACGATTTGTACATATCTTTGTGTGTCATGCCGAGGAAATGCTGAATAGTTCGCGGTCCTTCTGGGTTGAATTCCCACATGCGGAGGGGCCGACGTTTGCAAGGCTGAACTCGACGAACTAGCATAACTTGCATTACCATAACCAGACTGAAATCTCTCTCAAAGAGATCTCGGATACGGCTTTGCAGTATTGGCATGTCCTTGGCTGGACCCCAGCTCAGCCCCTGCTGATCCATGACATCAGTTGCGGTGGGGGACCGAGCGAAAGGTGGGGGTAGCTACCCACTTGGCACTTCGGGGAGCTGTGATGTAAAACCACTCCCGCTGCCACAATCCGGACACCTCTGGGAAGGAACCCTCAGGCCATGGAGTGTCAGCGATTTTGCTTATTAAAGCACCTCCGCATGCTGCGTGCCGCCCCTCGATCATCTTCGGCTTCACATCGAAGGTCTTGAGCCACAGGCCAAAGTGAGGGGTAATGCGGAGGAAGGCCTCACATACGACAATAAATGACGAGATGTGAAGAAGGGAATCCGAGGCCAGATCGTGAAAATCCAGCCCATAATAGAACATAAGACCCCCTAACAAAGGGATCCAGAGCGAGGCCTAGTCCTCGGAGGAAGTGGGAGATGAACACGACGCTCTCGTTGGGTTCGGGAGGAGGGACGACCTGCCCTTGGGCAGGCAGCCTATGCGAAATTTCAGCGGTCAGATATCTGGCCTCTCTCAACTTCTTGATGTCCTCCTCTGTGACGGAGGAAGGCATCCACCGACCTTGAAGGTTGGATCCGGACATAGTTGAAGGTCCGAAGCACCTGACCTAAGCTTTGGGTGTTAGAACTCGAGGCGGGGGAAGGATTCGATTGAGCACTGGAGGGAAAAAGAAAACGCCTCGTCCCCTTTATAAAGAGGGTGAATATCAAGCGTCCTCCTCATGGCCGTTTGGGACTTGCCTAAGATCTAGGATTCATACCAACAGGCACGGTTGGGTTACCCACGTCTGTATTGATGAGAATCCCATGATAAGGGGGACACGATCTCTACTTTGACAAGACGTGTCAAGAAAACCGCCTCGCGTTATGTGCGGAGCTGGTTGAGAAAAATGGTTCGAATAATGACCAGGCCATGGCGTGATATCATGCTGTCAAAACGTGTCAGCAGATTAGATTCGTGGAAATATTATTCTTTCTATAGTGGTATGTGGAACTTATTTTGCAGGTCCGGACACTATCCTTGTATTCAAAACTCTTCCATGGTGTATGCGGAGGAGGAACCCGCCTTGCAATGCCGAACACAATACAGCGTGCCAGACTCATCGTCATTGAAGCCTGGTTCAGGGGCTACTGAGGGAGTCCTGGATTAGGGGGTCTCCGGACAGCCGGACTATATCCTTTGGCCAGACTGTTGGACTATGAAGATACAAGATTGAAGATTTCGTCTCGTGTCCGGATGGGACTCTACTTGGCGTGGAAGGCAAGCTAGGCAATACGGATATGTATATCTCCTCCTTTGTAACCGACCTTGTGTAACTCTAGCCCCCTCCGGTGTCTATATAAACCGGAGGGTTTTAGTCCATAGGACAACAGACAATCATACCATAGGCTAGCTTCTAGGGTTTAACCTCTTTGATCTCGTGTTAGATCAACTCTTGTACTACTCATATCATCAAGAACAATCAAGCAGGACGTAGGGTATTACCTCCATCAAGAGGGCCCGAACCTGGGTAAACATCATGTCCCCAGCCTCCTGTTACCATCTGCCTTAGACGCACAGTTCGGGACCCCCTACCCGAGATCCGCCGGTTTTGACACCGACAGAGGGAGTCCTACTCCCGGTAGGAGTAGGACTGCTCCTGGCGCGCCCCCTCTAGGCCGGCCGCACCTCCCCCTTGCTTCTTTATATACGGGGGTAGGGGGGCACCCTGGAGACACAACAATTGATCGTTTGATCTTTTAGCCGTGTGCGGTGCCCCCCTCCACCATAGTCCACCTCGATAATATTGTAGCAGTGCTTAGGCGAAGCCCTACGTCGGTAGAACATCATCATCGTCACCATGCCCTCGTGCTGACGAAACTCTCCCTCAACACTCGGCTGGATCGGAGTTCGAGGGACGTCATCGGGCTGAACGTGTGCTGAACTCAGAGGTGCCATGTGTTCTGTACTTGATCGGTCAGATCGTGAAGACGTACGACTACATCAACCGCGTTGCTAACGCTTCCGCTTTCGGTCTACGAGGGTATGTGGACAACACTCTCCCCACTCATTGCTATGCATCACCATGATCTTGCGTGTGCATAGGAAAATTTTAAAATTACTACGTTCCCCAACAGTGGCATCCGAGCCAGGTTTTATGCATTGATGTAATATGCACGAGTAGAACACAAGTGAGTTGTGGGCGATATAAGTCATACTGCTTACCAGCATGTCACACTTTGGTTCGGCGGTATTGTTGGATGAAGCGGCCCGGACCAACATTATGCGTACGCTTACGCGAGACTGGTTTTACCGCCGTGCTATGCACACAGGTGACTAGCGGGTGTCAGTTTCTCCAACTTTAGTTTAACCGAGTGTGGCTACGCCCGGTCCTTGAGAAGGTTAAAACAGCATTAACTTGACAAACTATCGTTGTGGTTTTGATGTGTAGGTAATAACGGTTCTTGCTCAGCCCATAGCAGCCACGTAAAACTTGCAACAACAAAGTAGAGGACGTCTAACTTGTTTTTGCAGGGCATGTTGTGATGTGATATGGTCAAGACGTGATGAGATATAAGTTGTTGTATAAGATGATCATGTTTTGTTGAAGTTATCAGCAACTGGCAGAAGCCTTATGGTTGTCTCTTTATTGCATAAGATGCAAGCACCAAATAATTGCTTTACTTTATCGCTATGCGATAGCAATAGTTGCAAGAGCAATAGTTGGCGAGACGACCATGTGACGACACATTGATATAGATCAAGATGATGGAGATCATGATGTCATGCCGGTGACGATGGAAATCATGACGATGCTTTGGAGATGGAGATCAAAGGCACAAGATGATGATGGCCATATCATGTCACATATTTTGATTGCATGTGATGTTTATCTTTTATACATCTTATTTTTCTTAGTTCGACGGTAGCTTTATAAGATGATCTCTCACTAATTATCAAGGTACAAGTGTTCTCCCTGAGTATGCACTGTTGCGAAAGTTCTTCGTGCTGAGACACCACGTGATGATCGGGTGTGATAGGCTCTACGTTCAAATACAACGGGTGCAAAACAGTTGCACACACGGAATACTCAGGTTAAACTTGATGATCCTAGCATATAACAGATATGGCCTCAGAACACTTAGACCGAAAGGTCGAGCGTGAATCATATAGTAGATATGATCAAACATAGTGATGTTCACCATCGAAACTACTCCATCTCACGTGATGATCAGACATGGTTTAGTTGATATGGATCATGTGATCACTTAGAGGATGAGAGGGATGTCTATCTAAGTGGGAGTTCTTAAGTAATATGATTAATTGAACTTAAATTTATCATGAACTTAGTCCTGGTAGTATTAGCATATCTATGTTGTAGATCAATAGCTCACGTTTAGCTCCCCTGTTTTATTTTTGATATGTTCCTAGAGAAAATTAAGTTGAAAGATGTTAGTAGAAATGATGCGGATTGGATCCGTGATCTGAGGTTTATCCTCATTGCTGCACATAAGAATTATGTCCTTGATGCACCGCTAGGTGACAAACCTATTGCAGGAGCAGATGGAGATGTTATGAACGTTTGGCTAGCTCAATATGATGACTACTTGATAGTTTAGTGCACCATGCTTAAACGGCTTAGAATCGGGACTTCAAAGACGTTTTGAACGTCATGGACCATATGAGATGTTCCAGGAGTTGAAGTTAATATTTCCAGCGAATACCCGAGTTGAGAGATATGAAGTCTCCAACAAGTTCTATAGCTAAAAGATGGAGGAGAATAGCTCAAGCAGTGAGCATGTGCTCAGATTGTCTGGGTACTACAATCGCTTGAATCAAGTGGGAGTTAATCTTCAGGATAAAATAGTGATTGTCAGAATTCTCTAGTCACCATCACCAAGTTAGTAGAACTTCGTGATGTACTATAATATGCAAGGGATAATGGAAACGATTCCCAAGCTCTTTGTGATGCTGAAATCGAAGAAGGTGGAAATCAAGAAAAGCATCAAGTGTTGATGGTAAACAAAACCACTAGTTTCAAGTAAAGGGACAAAGGGAAGAAAAGGGAACTTCAAGAAGAACGGCAAACAAGTTGCTGCTCAAATGAAAAAACCCAAGTCTGGACCTAAGCCTGAAACTGAGTGCTTCTACTACAAAGGGACTAGTCACTGGAAGCGGAACTACCCCAAGTAATTGGCGGATAAGAAGGATGGCAAAGTGAACATAGGTATATTTGATATACATGTTATTGATGTGTACTTTACTACTGTTTAAAGCAACACCTTAGTATTTGATACTAGTTCAGTTGCTAAGAATAGTAACTCGAAATGGGAGTTGCAGAATGAACAGAGACTAGTTAAGGGTGAAGTGACGATGTGTATTGGAAATGGTTCCAAGATTGATATGATCATCATCGCACACTCCCTATACTTTTGGGATTAGTGTTAAACCTAAAATAAATGTTATTTAGTGTTTGCGTTGAGCATGAATATGATTGGATCATGTTTATTGCAATACGGTTATTCATGTAAGTTAGAGAATAATTGTTGTTCTGTTTACATGAATAAAACCTTCTATGGTCATACACCCAATGAAAATGGTTTGTTGGATCTCGATCGTGGTGATACACATTTTCATAAATTGAAGCCAAAAGATGCAAAGTTTATAATGATAGTGCAACTTATTTGTGGCACTATCGTTTAGGTCATATTGGTGTAAAGCACATGAAGAAAATCCATGCTGATGGGCTTTTGGAATCACTTGATTATGAATCAGTTGATGCTTGTGAACCATGCCTCATGGGCAAGATGACTAAGACTCTGTTCTCCGGAACAATGGAGCGAGCAACAGATTTGTTGGAAATCATACATACTAATGTATGTGGTCCGATGAATATTGAGGCTCGTGGCAGGTATCATTATTTTCTGATCTTCACAGATGATTTGAGCAGATATGAGTATATCTACTTGATGAAATACAAGTCTGAAACATTTCAAAAGTTCAAAGAATTTCAGAGTGAAGTGGAGAATCATCGTAACAAAAATAAAAGTTTCTATGATATGATCGCAGAAGTAAAATATTTGAGTTACGAGTTTGGCCTGTAGTTAAAACAATGTGAAATAGTTTCACTACTCACGCCACCTGGAACACCAAAGTGTAATGGTGTGTCCGAACGTCGTAACCGTACTTTATTAGATATGGTGCGATCTATGATGTCTCTTACCGATTTACCACTATCGTATTGGGGTTATGCATTAGAGACAGCTCCATTCACGTTAAAAAGGGCACCATCTAAATCCGTTGAGACGACACTGTATGAACTGTGGTTTGGCAAGAAACCAAAGTTGTCGTTTCTTAAAGTTTGGGGCTGCGATGCTTATAAGAAAAAGTTTCATCCTAATAAGTTCAGACCCAAATCGGAGAAATGTGTCTTCATAGGATACCCAAAGGAGACAGTTGGGTACACCTTCTATCACAGATCCGAAGGCAAGACATTCGTTGCTGAGAATGGATCCTTTCTAGAGAAGGTGTTTCTCTCGAAAGAAGTGAGTGGGAGGAAAGTAGAACTTGATGAGGTAACTGTACCTGTTCCCTTATTGGAAAGTAGATCATCATAGAAATCTGTTTCTATGACTCCTACACCAATTAGTGAGGAAGCTAATGATGATGATCATGTAACTTCGGATCAAGTTACTACCGAACCTCGTAGGTCAACCAGAGTGAGATCCGCACCAGAGTGGTACGGTAATCCTGTTTTGGAGGTCATGTTAATTAACCATGACGAACCTACGAACTATGAGGAAGCAATGATGAGCCCAGATTCCGCGAAATGGCTTGAGGCCATGAAATATGAGATTGGATCCATGTATGAGAACAAAGTATGGACTTTGATTGACATGCCCGATGATCGGTGAGTCATTAAGAATAAATGGATCTTCAAGATGAAGACTGACGCTGATAGTAGTGTTACTACCTACAAAGCTAGACTTGTCGAAAAAAGGTTTTTGACAAAGTTCAAGGTGTTGACTATGATGAGTTTTTCTCACTTGTAGCAATGCTTAAGTCTGTCCGAATCATGTTAGAAAATTGCCGCACTTTATGAAATCTGGCAAATGGATAAACAAAACTGCATTCCTTAAAGGATTTAGTAAAGAAAGAGTTGTATATGATACAACCAGAAGGTTTTGTCAATCCTAAAGATGCTAACAAAATATGCAAGCTCCAGCGATCCATCTATGGACTGGTGCAAGCATCTCCGAGTTGGAATATACGCTTTGATAAGTTGATCAAAGCATATAGTTTTATACAGACTTGCGGTGAAGCCTGTATTTACAAGAAAGTGAGTGGGAGCACTACAGCGTTTCTGATAAGTATATGTGAATGACATATCGTTGATCGGAAATAATGTAGAATTATTCTGCAAAGCATAAAGGAGTGTTTGAAAGGAGTTTTTCAAAGAAAAACCTCGGTGAAGCTGCTTACATATTGAGCATCAAGATCTATAGAGATAGATCAAGACGCTGGATAAGTTTTTTCAATGAGTACATACCTTGACAAGATTTTGAAGTAGTTCAAAATGGAACAGTCAAAGAAAGAGTTATTGCCTGTGTTACAAGGTGTGAAATTGAGTAAGACTCAAACCCCGACCACGGCAGAAGATAGAAAGAGAATGAAAGTCATTCCCTATGCCTCAGCCATAGGTTCTATAAAGTATGCCATGCTGTGTACCAAATCTATTGTATACCCTACACTGTTTTTGGCAACGGAGTACAATAGTGATCTAGGAGTAGATCACTGGACATCGGTCAAAATTATCCTTAGTGGAATAAGGATATGTTTCTCGATTATGGAGGTGACAAAGGGTTCGTCATAAAGAGTTACGTTGATTCAAGCTTTGACACCAATATGGATGACTCTAAGTCTCGATCTAGATACATATTGAAAGTGGGAGCAATTAGCTAGAGTAGCTCCATGCAGAGCATTGTTGACATAGAAATTTGCAAAATACATACGGATCTGAATGCGGCAGACCCGTAGACTAAACTTCTCTCACAAGCAAAACATGATCACACCTTAGTACTCTTTGGGTGTTAATCACATAGCGATGTGAACTAGATTATTAACTCTAGTAAACCCTTTGGGTGTTGGTCACATGACGATGTGAACTATGGGTGTTAATCACATGGTGATGTGAACTATTGGTGTTAAATCACATGGCGATGTGAACTAGATTATTGACTCTAGTGCAAGTGGGAGACTGAAGGAAATATGCCCTAGAGGCAATAATAAAGTTATTATTTATTTCCTTATATCATGATAAATTTTTATTATTCATGCTAGAATTGTATTAACCGGAAACATAATAAATGTGTGAATACATAGACAAACAGATTGTCAGTAGTATGCCTCTACTTGACTAGCTCGTTGATCAAAGATGGTTAAGTTTCCTAGCCATTGACATGGGTTGTCATTTGATTAACGGGATCACATCATTAGGAGAATGATGTGATTGACTTGACCCATTCCATTAGCTTAGCACTCGATCGTTTAGTATGTTGCTATTGCTTTCTTCATGACTTATGCATGTTCCTATGACTATGAGATTATGCAACTCCCGTTTACCGGAGGAACACTTTGTGTGATACCAAACGTCACAACGTAACTGGGTGATTATAAAGGTGCTCTACAGGTGTCTCCGAAGGTACTTGTTGGGTTGGCGTATTTCGAGATTAAGATTTGTCACTCCGATTGTCGGAGAGGTATCTCTGGGCCCTCTCGGTAATGCATATCACTTAAGCCTTGCAAGCATTGCAACTAATGAGTTAGTTGCGGGATGATGTATTATGGAACGAGTAAAGAGACTTGCCGGTAATGAGATTGAACTAGGTATTGAGATACCAACGATGGAATCTTGGGCAAGTAACATACCGATGAGAAAGGGAACAACGTATGTTGTTATGCGGTCTGACCGATAAAGATCTTCGTAGAATATGTAGGAGCCAATATGAACATCCAGGTTCCGCTATTGGTTATTGATCGGAGACGTGTCTCGGTCATGTCTACATAGTTCTCGAACCCGTAGGGTCCGCACGCTTAACGTTTTGATGACAGTTATATTATGAGTTTATATGTTTTGATGTACCAAAGGTTGTTCGGAGTCCCGGATGTGATCACGGACATAACTAGGAGTCTCGAAATGGTCGAGACATGAAGATTGATATATTGGAAGCCTATGTTTGGATATCGGAAGTGTTCCAGGTGAAATCGGGATTTTACCGGAGTACCGGGAGGTTACCGGAACCCCCCGGGAGCTTAATGGACCAAAGTGGGCCTTGTGGAAAAGAGGAGAGGCGGCCAGGGTAGGGTTGTGCGCCCCTCCCCCCTAGTCCGAATAGGACAAGTAGAGGGGGCGGCGCCCCCCCTTTCCTTCCTCTTTCCCTCCTCTTTCCCCCTCCACTCCTAGTCCAACAAGGAAAATGGAGGGAGTCCTACTCCCGGTAGGAGTAGGACTCCTCCTGGCGCACCCCCTCTAGGCCGGACGCACCTTCCCCCTTGCTCCTTTATATACGGGGGCAGGGGGCACCCTAGAGACACAACAATTGATAATTTGATCTTTTAGCCATGTGCGGTGCCCCCCTCCACCATAGTCCACCTCGATAATACTGTAGCGGTGCTTAGGCGAAGCCCTGCGTCGGTAGAACATCATCATCGTCACCACGCCGTTGTGCTGACGAAACTCTCCCTCAACGCTCGGCTAGATCGGAGTTTGAGGGACGTCATTGGGCTGAACGTGTGCTGAACTCGGAGGTGTCGTGCGTTCGGTACTTGATCGGTCGGATCGTGAAGACGTACGACTACATCAACTGCGTTGTGCTAACGCTTCCGCTTTCAGTCTACGAGGGTACGTGGACAACACTCTCTCCTCTCGTTGCTATGCATCACCATGATCTTGCGTGTGCATAGGAAAATTTTAAAATTACTACGTTCCCCAACAGAACCTCGTAGGACAACCAGAGTATGGTCCGCACCAAAGCAATACGGTAATCCTTTCTAGAAGTCATGACAAACCTACGAACTATGAGGAAGCGATGATGAGCCCAGATTCCACGAAATGGCTTAGGCCATGAAATCTGGGATGGGATCCATGTATGAGAACAAAGTATGGACTTTGATTGACTTGCCCGATGATCGGTGCGTCATTAAGAATAAATGGATCTTCAAGAGGAAGACGGACGCTGATAGTAGTGTTACTATCTACAAAGCTCGAATTGTCACAAAATGTTTTCGACAAGTTCAAGGTGTTGACTACGATACGATTTTCTCACTCGTATCGATGCTTAAAAGTCTGTCCGAATCATGTTAGCAGTTGTCGCATTTTATGAAATCTGGCAAATGGATGTCAAAACTGTATTCCTTAATGGATTTCTTAAAGAAGAGTTGTATATGATGCAACCAGAAGGTTTTGTCGATCCTAAAGGTGCTAACAAAGTGAGCAAGCTCCAGCGATCCATCTATGGGCTGGTGCAAGCATCTCGGAGTTGGAATATATGCTTTGATAAAATGATCAAAGCATATGGTTTTATACAGACTTACGGTGAAGCCTGTATTTACAAGAAAGTGAGTGGGAGCACTACATCATTTCTGATAAGTATATGTGAATGACATATTGTTGATCAGAAATAATGTAGAATTTTCTGGAAAGCATAAAGGAGTGTTTGAAAAGAGTATTTCAAAGAAAGACCTCGATGAAGCTGCTTACACATTGAGCATAAAGATCTATAGAGATAGATCAAGACGCTTGATAAGTTTTTTCAATGAGTACATACCTTGACAAGATTTTGAAGTAGTTCAAAATGGAACAATCAAAGAAGGAGTTCTTGCCTGTGTTGCAAGGTGTGAAGTTGAGTAAAGACTCAAAACCCGACCACGGCAGAAAATAGAAAGAGAATGAAAAGTCATTCCCTATGCCTCAGTCATAGGTTCTATAAAGTATGCTATGCTGTTTACCAGTCCTATTGTATATCTTAGCATTTTTCTGGCAAGGGAGTACAATAGTGCTCTAGGAGTAGATCACTAGACAACGGTCAAAATTATCCTTAGAGGACTAAGGAAATATTTATCGGTTATGGAGGTGATGAAAGAGTTCGTCGTAAAGAGTTATGTCGATGCAAGCTTTTTACATCGATCTAGATGACTCTAAGTCTCGATCTAGATACATATTGAAAGTGGGAGCAATTAGGTAGAGTAGCTCCGTGCAGAGCATTGTAGACATAGATATTTGCAAAATACATACGGATCTGAATGTTGCAGACCCGTTGACTAAATTTCTCTCACAAGCATAACATGATCACACTTTGGGTGTTAATCACATAGCGATGTGAACTAGATTATTGACTCTAGTAAACCCTTTGGGTGTTAGTCACATGGAGATGTGAACTAATCAGATAAAGATGTGAACTATTGGTGTTAAATCACATGATGATGTGAACTAGATTATTGACTCTAGTGCAAGTGGGAGACTGAAGGAAATATGCCCTAGAGGCAATAATAAAGTTGTTATTTATATTTCCTTATATCATGATAAATGTTTATTATTCATGCTAGAATTGTATTAACCGGAAACATAATACATGTGTGAATACATAGACAAATAGAGTGTCACTAGTATGCCTCTACTTGACTAGCTCATTGATCAAAGATGGTAATGTTTCCTAACCATAGACATGAGTTGTCATTTGATAAATGGGATCACATCATTAGGAGAATGATATGATTGGCTTGACCCATTCCGTTAGCTTAGCACTTGACCGTTTTAGTTTACTGCTATTGCTTTCTTCATGACTTATACATGTTCCTATGACTATGAGATTATGCAACTCCCGATTACCGGAGGAACACTTTGTGTGCTACCAAACGTCACAACATAACTGGATGATTACAAATGTGTACAGGTGTCTCCAATGGTACTTGTTGAGTTGGCATAGATCGAGATTAGGATTTGTCGCTCTGATTGTCGGAGAGGTATCTCTGGGCCCTCTCGGTAATGCACATCACTATAAGCCTTGCAAGCAATATAACTAATGATTTAGTTGCAGGATGATGCATTACAGAATGAGTAAAGAGACTTGTCGGTAACGAGATTGAACTAGGTATTGAGATACCAACGATCGAATCTCGGGCAAGAAACATACCGATGACAAAGGGAACAACGTATGTTGTTATGCGGTTCGACCGATAAAGATCTTCGTAGAATATGTAGGAGCCAATATGGGCATCCAGGTTCCACTATTGGTTATTGACCAGAGAAGTGTCTCAGTCATGTATACATAGTTCTCGAACCCGTAGGGTCCGCACGCTTAACATTCGTTGACGATATAGTATTTATGAGTTATGTATGTTGGTAACCGAATGTTGTTCGGAGTTCTGGATAAGATCACGGACATGATGAGGAACTCCGGAATGGTCCGGAGGTAAAGTTTGATATATGGGATAATAGTGTTTGGTCTCCGGAAGGGTTCCGGAATTCAGCGGAAGGGGTTCCGGATGTTTCCCGAAATGTTTGGCTACGAGAACACTTTATTTGGGCCAAAGGGGAAGCCCACAAGGTTTTTGGAAAGCACAAAAGGAAGTTTTGTGGAGTCCAGGGGCCAGACGCCAAGGTCCCTGGTGTCTGGGTCCAGACGCCAGGAACCCTGGCATCTGGCCCTAGAGTCCGAGAAGGATGTAACACCCCGGATATGATTTTCCTAATATGTACTCCAACTCTTGCCGTTTCCGGCGTTAAGTTATTTTATTTTCTCGGGTTCGGGTTTTTGTCTCCGTGTGTTGTTATCGTTGTCATGCATCTCATATCATGTCATCATGTGCATTGCATTTGCATACGTGTTCATCTCATGCATTCGAGCATTTTCCCCGTTGTCCGTTTTGCATTCCGGCGCTTCGTTCTCCTCCGGTGGTCATTTCTACCTTTCTTTGTGTGTGGGGATTAAACATTTCCGGATTGGACCGAGACTTACCAAGCGGCCTTGGTTTACTACCGGTAGACCGCCTGTCAAGTTTCGTACCATTTGGACTTCGTTTGATGCTCCAACGGTTAACCGAGGGACCGAAAAGGCCTCGTGTGTGTTGCAGCCCAACACCCCTCCATTTTGGCCCAAAACCCACCAAAACCCTCTCCATCATCTAGAGCGTTCGATCACGATCGCGTGGCCGAAAACCGCACCTCATTTGGACACTCCTAGCTCCCTCTATGCCTATATATACACCACCCTCCCGAAATTCGCGGATCCCCTTCGTCCAAACCCTAGCCCCGCTTCTCTCCGCGTGCCGAACGTGTCCGCCGGCGCCGGACAACTTCCGCCGCCACCCGCGACCACCCACGGACCGCCATGTGGCCCGTCGCGCCGCCTCCCACCGCCAAAGCCCGCCGGGCCCAAGGCCGGCCCTCTCCGCCCCGCGCCCGAGCCCCGCCTCCTCCTCCCGAGCGCCTCGCCGCGCCGCCCATTTGCCTCGTCGCCGGGCCGCCGCGCCGCCGTGGTCGCCATCTCCGCCCGGCGCCACCTCCTTGTTCCGGCGCCGCCCCGCCGCGCCGCTTCCGCCGTCCGACGCCGCCGCGCACCGGCGACCGTGCAGCGCCAGCGCCGCCTCCTCCACGTCGGCAAGTCCCCGGGCCGGACCTCCCCTCCGGCCGCCGTCCGCAGCTACTCCGGCGACCCTCCGACGAACCTCGTAATCCGTGCTGCTACAGTACCCCCAGATCCAGATCTGGATCTCGGGTTGACTTTCCGTCCCTAACCCTAATTATTTTGATATTTTCATCATGCTGTATCTTTGCATCCGTAGCTCCGTTTTGCGCATATAACATATCAAAATGTTCGCCTCAGAGAGCACATCATTTCATCTCATTGCATCATTTTCATTTGAGTTCATCTTGATGCCCGAAATGCTGTTAGAAGAATGCTATTTGAGATAATTGTCAGATCTGCTGCTCCAATTAGATATTTGTCATTTTTGCCATGATTATTGCGTGCATGATATGCCCCTGATCTCTTCATGATTTTTGTTATATGTTTTGCCATCTATTCAGAGGTACAACCCATGTATTTTTGTGATGTGTGTGGTGACTAGCACAAGCTTGCAAAGTGGAGCATTCGTTAATGCTGATTTCAGGGACTTAGCATTTCCACTAAGTCCTTGAGCTGTTTATCTCAATATGCCATATGTTCATGTTGTTTCCTAGTGATCCATGCCTCTTTTGAGGATGATCAGTAAGGATGTTTTGTTAATCTTGTAGTGCTCTATCCAACCATGTATTTTTTTGCAATTATGGAGCACCCTAGTTTGAGTCAATTGAGCTCTACTTTTGCTATCTCGTGAATCTGGGCAGATTGCTATTTGTTAGCAATTTTGCCGAGGATGTTATAGTTGATCCGTGCATGCTATGTTATTGTTCTTGCCATGTCTAGCTCGTATTTTGTGTATTCTTGATGGGTGTATGCGTAGATTGTCATGACTTGCCCTGTAGTGAGTGCATCGAGCTCGTAAACATGCCTACTTGATATCTGTTTTCAGCATGCTCGAGTTTTCACTAAGTCTGAGAACTGGTTATGTTTTTGCCATGTTCACATGCTTGTAAATGTATTTTCTGATCCCTTTTGGCTCAAGGTCACTAAGGGACTTTTATTAAGCTCTTTGAGTAGCTCCATGCCATGCTTTACTTTTCCATGTTCAGGTCCTGTAGCATATTGTTTTCATGCTCCAAGGAGTGCTATCTGATCTGGAATTCCAGACAAGTGTTAATTTCACTAAGTCTGAAATCTGTTTACCAAATGCATTTTTGCCATGCTTGTTTGAACCTGTTAATGGATGAATTGGCCGTAGCTCAGTGCTAGTCTTTTGTTAATCTTCATTAATGGATCCCTGCCATGTATTTTGATGCCATGTTTGGGTGCTGTAGCATGTTCATCTTGTTGCATTTAGATGGCTACTTGCTGTAAATTGCAGAACGTGGCCATATTTGAATTGCTTGCCATTTCCAAACCGTAACTCCGATTCCGGTGTCCTTTATATCGTTTTCAAGAGATTTCATCTCACCTTTCCAGTGGCACACTTGGATTTCCAAGTTGAGGCCAGGTTCATTCATTCCTTGTCAAATCTTGCATATGCATTGCATATCGCATCCCGCATAGCATACTATGGTTGCATCATATTGTTTGAGCTTTGCACGTGGTTGATTGTGTCCTTGTTGCTTGTTTGTCTTGTTTGGGTAGAGCCGGGAGACGAGTTCGCTAACGAGGAGCCCGTTGAGTTTGCTTTTGAGGATCCAGTCAACTCTGACAACTTTGCAGGCAAGATGATCATACCCTCGAAATCACTACTATCTTTGCTATGCTAGATGCTCGCTCTTTTGCTATGCCTATGCTACGATACCTACCACTTGCTCTCATGCCTCCCAAATTGCCATGTCAAACCTCTAACCCACCATGTCCTAGCAAACCGTTGATTGGCTATGTTACCGCTTTGCTCAGCCCCTCTTATAGCGTTACTAGTTGCAGGTCAAGATTGGAGACCGTTCCTTGTTGAAACATTATTTACTTGTTGGGATATCATTATATTGCCATGTTATCTTAATGCATCTATATACTTGGTAAAGGGTGGAAGGCTCGGCCTCTCGCCTAGTGTTTTGTTCCACTCTTGCCGCCCTAGTTTCCGTCATATCGGTGTTATGTTCCCAGATTTTGCGTTCCTTACGCGGTTGGGTGATAATGGGAACCCCTTGATAGTTCGCCTTGATTAAAGCTTTTCCAGCAATGCCCAACCTTGGTTTTACCATTTGCCACCTAGCCTCTTTTTCCCTTGGGTTTCCGGAGCCCGAGGGTCATCTTATTTTAACCCCCCCCCCCCCCCCCCCCCCCCCCCCCCCGGGGCCAGTGCTCCTCTGAGTGTTGGTCCACCTGTCAACTGCCGGTGGCCACCAGGGGCAACTCTGGGCTGGCCTACCCGTACCTAAGACAATCTGAGTGTGCCTTGAGAATGAGATATGTGCAGCTCCTATCGGGATTTGTCGGACATTTAGGCAGTGTTGCTGGATTTGTTTTAACTTGTCGAAGTGTCTTGAAGAACCGGGATACCGAGTCTGATCGGAACGTCTCGGGAGAAGGTCTATTCCTTCGTTGACCGTGAGAGCTTGTCATGGGCTAAGTTGGGACTCCCCTGCAGGGTTTTGAACTTTCGAAAGCCGTGCCCGCAGTTATGGGCAGATGGGAATTTGTTAATGTCCGGTTGTAGACAACTTGAACCTTAACTTAATTAAAATGAATCAACTGTGTGAGTTACCGTGATGGTCTGTTCTCGGCGGAGTCCGGGAAGTGAACACGGTGTTGGAGTAATGCTTGCCGCAGGATGCCCTCTAGTTACTCGCTCGCGCTTTGCCTCCTCTTCTCGCTCTCTTTTGCGAACATGATAGCCACCATATATGCTAGTCGCTTGCTGCAGCTCCACATATATTACCTTGCCTTACCTATTAAGCTTAAATAGTCTTGATCGCGAGGGTGCGAGATTGCTGAGTCCCTGTGGCTCACAGATTACTTCCAAACCAGATGCAGGGCCTGATGTTTCCGCTCCAGATGACGCGCTTCAGCTCAAGTGGGAGTTCGACGAGGACTCTCAACGATACTACGTGTCTTTCCCTGATGATCAGTAGTGGTGCCCAGTTGGGGTGATCGGGACCGTGTCGCATGTTGGGTTTATCTTTTCTTTTGGCGCCGTAGTCGGGCCATGAGTGTTTGAATGTTGTAATGCTATTTATGTACTTTGATTGACATGGCGAGTGTAAGCCAACTATGTATCTCCCCTTTATTATTTATATTACATGGGATGTGGTGAAGATTGCCTAACTTGCGACATTGCTTTCAATGCGGTTATGTCTCTAAGTCGTGCCTCGACACGTGGGAGCTATAGCCGCATCGAGGGCGTTACAAGTTGGTAATCAGAGCCTTCCCCGACCTTAGGAGTCCCATTACTTGATCGTTTTTAGCAGCCGAGTTGAGTCTAGAAAAAATGTTTTGAGTCATTTAGGAATTATATATCGGAGAGTTTAGGAATTCTTTTTACTTCCCAGTCTCCTCATCGCTCTAGTAAGGCATCCTGACGTAGAGTTTTGACTCTTCTCTTCTCAAATTTCACTAAAAAAAATTTAGGATCACGCGGGTATCTTGGAATCGTTCCGATGGTTTTGTGACGAGAACATTGTTCTTGGTGCCTCCTGTCTTTAGGGGTTGTGGCAGTGTTCCGGGGAGTTGAGCTCCGAGGTGTTGTCGTCACAATTTTATCGTTGCAGTTCTGGAATACCTGAGTTTAGTACGCCGACATCAAAAAACTCTTTTATGCACTTCGTTGGTGAGATAACCTCGACGCCACCCAGTACTGGGGCGGGAGTTCGGGAGTATCGCCATAACTTGTATAACGGATGCTTTTTGAAGGTTGAGGTAGATGGTTTCCGAAGTTTTTCTCGGTTATGTGTTGAAGGATGGATACAACTGGATGTAGGATTTGCTAGATTTGGGTGAGATATTATGCTTCCCCTGTATCCCCAACACCGGATTGCATAACCGGAAAGGTTCGGGAGTTTCATAGGTGGGAATTCTTGTAGCTCTAGTTCTTATTCCACGGATATTTGATTTGAGATTGGGATTTCTTACCGAGTATTCGTTCTTGATCCGTACCTTGTTGTTTTATTCCTCTACCTAAATTCTAAGTGGCTTCTCAATTTATGGATATGTGACCATTTCAAGAGGAATGCATTCGTTCTTATGTTCGGATGTGAAGACTATATGTTGCAATTTTCATTCCGTTGGATTCAGCTTCAATATTTGTCTATCTATGTGCTAACGGTTGTCACCCTCTTCAGGATGGCTCCCGCTAAGAGCACCAATCAGAATCAGAATCAGGATCCGCCACCACCTCCACCTCCTCCGGAGGCATGGCAAGCTGTGATGGCCGCAACCAATGCAAACACACAGTTGATCATGCAAATTCTTCAAGAGCGCAATCAAGCGAACCAAGGCAACCAAGGCAACAATCAGAATCACTTTGCTACACTCAACCAGTTCCTTGCTAACAGGCCAAAGACTTTCAGCAATTGTGTTGAGGCAACTGATGCTGACGATTGGCTCGTGGATCTGTGCAAGCATTTCGAGTGCAGTAATGTCAGGCCTGAGGACTTCGTCAAGTTCACTTCCTTCCAACTCAAAGATCAAGCTGCAGAATGGTTCCAGCAGTACAAGGATTCTAGAGGAGGCCGTGTGATTACCTGGGATGAATTCCGTCAAGACTTCAAAGCTCATCATATCCCTCAGAGCGTGGTTGAAAGCAAGCGTGAGGAATTCCGCAACCTGAAGCAAGGCTCTTTGTCTGTCTATGACTACAACAAGTTGTTTTAGAAGCTCGCAGGCTTTGCTAAGCAGGACGTCCCTGATGAGAAGAGCATGATATACCAGTTCAGGGGTGGTCTCAGAGAAGAAATCCAGCTAGCTCTTGTTCTCTTTGAGCCCTTGAGGTACGATGAGTTCTACAACATGGCATTGAAGGAAGAGGCTCCTCAACTGAGGTGTGATGCTTCCAAGAAGCGAGTCAGAGACACTACTCCTTCTTCCTCTACTCAAGTGGACAAGCAGCAGAAGTATTGGCTTCCTCCTCCTCCGTTCCGTCAGCCGTATCAGCAGAAGAGCAAAGGTGGCAGTGGATCTTCCCACCCACCCAACCCTGGCTTTCATAACAAGACTTCGTCTCAAGCTCCAAGATCGAGTGCTCCGTACCACCGTCCGCTTTCAGAGGTCACGTGCAACAAGTGCCAACAAAAGGGTCACTATGCCAACAAATGCTTCAACCAGAGGCGTCTTCCTCCTCCTCCTCCTGTGAGATCGGCAAGTACAGCTGTGGTCAAGCATAACCCCAAGCACGCCAAGGTCAACTTGATGAACGCAGCTCAAGCAGAGGACTCGTCAGATGTCATCATGGGTAACCTTCCTGTTAATGATATTCCAGCTAAAGTTCTTTTTGACACGGGTGCATCGCATTGTTTCATCTCGAGATCGTTTACATCTAAGCATGGTTTGGCTTTGCAAATTTTGCCTAGTCCATTAGCAGTTGTCTCTCCCGGTAGGCGCATGCATGCTAACTCCATTGCTCCGGATGTTACTATCACTTTGGGTGACTACAAATTTCTATCTTCTCCAACGGTTCTTGGTGACTCGGATATTGATCTTATTCTCGGGATGGATTGGCTTTCTAAGCACAAGGCGCATCTTGATTGTGCAGCCAGGCAGATTCAATTGACTCATTCGTCTGAGGATGTAATTGTCTTTACCGCTCGTGATGATACCATCCATCTGTTTTCTCTCAATGAGAAGGGTGAACTGGATGCTATCTCGCAAATTCCAGTCATTTGCGAATATCAAGACGTCTTTCTAGAAGAGCTTCCAGGAATGCCTCCGCACCGGCCAATTGAATTCGTCATTGATCTTGAGCCTGGCACGGAACCAGTGTGCAAGCGTCCTTACAAGCTCGGACCTGAAGAGTTGAAGGAGCTGAAGAAGCAACTCGATATTCAAGAGAGAATGGGTCTCATCCGGCCTAGTTCTTCTCCGTGGGGTTGTGGTGTTCTTTTTGTGAAGAAGAAGGATGGAACGGACCGACTTTATGTTGACTACCGTCCATTGAACAAGAAGACCATCAAGAACAAATACCCACTTCCCAACATCAACGAGCTGTTCGAACAACTCAAAGGTGCCCAAGTATTCTCCAAGCTTGATCTCCGTATGGGTTATCATCAGATTCGAATCCGTGAGCAAGATATTCCCAAGACGGCTTTTAGGACAAGCTATGGTTCATATGAATACACTGTCATGTCTTTTGGCCTCGTCAACGCTCCACCGACTTTCTCTCGCATGATGAACTTCATCTTCAACGCCTACACCAATGACTTCGTTTTGGTCTATCTCGACGACATTCTGGTTTTCTCGAAGAACAAGGAAGATCATGCCAAGCACTTGCGGTTGGTACTCGATAAGCTCAGGGAACACAAGTTTTACGCCAAGTTCTCCAAGTGCGAATTTTGGCTCGATGAGGTTCTTTATCTTGGTCATATCATCTCTGCCAAGGGCATTGCGGTGAATCCTGAGAAGGTGTCTGCAATTGTGAATTGGGAACCTCCTCAGAACGTGAAGCAACTCCGTAGCTTCCTCGGTCTCGCAAGCTATTGTCGAAGATTCGTTGAAAACTTTTCTAAGATCGCGAAGCCTCTTTCAAATCTTCTCCAGAAGCACGTCAAGTACGTTTGGTCTCCGGAGTGTGACATTGCTTTCAACACTTTGAAAGAGAAATTGGTCACTACTCCAGTTCTGACTCCTCCTGATGAATCCAAACCGTACGAGGTCTTTTGTGATGCCTCTCTCCAAGGTCTTGGCGCAGTGTTGATGCAAGAGAAGAAAGTAGTGGCTTATACCTCTCGCCAATTGAAACCCAATAAGAAGAACTACCCCACTCATGATCTCGAGTTGGCGGCAGTTGTGCATGCTCTTTTGACTTGGAGACATCTCTTATTGGGAAGAAAAGTGGATATTTTCACTGACCACAAGAGTCTCAAGTACATCTTCACTCAACCTAATATCAACCTCAGGCAAACTCAAGGGGTTGAAATGATTCAAGAGTATAATCCGAGTATCGAGTATACTCCAGGCAAGGCCAATGTGATTGCTGACGCATTGAGCAGGAAGGCTTATTGCAACAGTCTGATTCTCAAGCCTTATCAACCCGAACTTTGTGAAGCTTTCCGTAAACTTAATCTACAAGTTGTTCCTCAAGGTTTCCTCACCAACCTTCAAGTCTCTCCTACCTTGGAAGACCAGATTCGCCAAGCTCAGCTTCTTGATGCTATGGTGAAAAAGGTGAAGATTGGGATTGCCAAGAGTCAACCCAAGTACAAGTGCTACCGCCTTGATGACAAGGATACTCTCTTCTTCGAGGATCGTATTGTTGTGCCCAAAGGTTACCTTCGTAAAGTGATCATGAACGAGGCTCACAATTCTCTCCTCTCCATCCACCCTAGGAGCACGAAGATGTATCAGGACCTCAAGCAGACTTATTGGTGGACTCGAATGAAGCGCGAGATTGCTCAATTCGTGAATGAATGTGATGTCTGCAGAAGAGTGAAGGCAGAACACCAAAGGCCAGCGGGTCTCCTCCAACCTCTTGCCATTCCAGAATGGAAGTTTGACCACATTGAGATGGACTTCGTGACTGGGTTTCCAAAGTCCAAGCGTGGCAATGATGCTATATTCGTTGTCATCGACAAACTCACTAAAGTGGCTCACTTTCTGCCTATCAAAGAGTCAATCACTGCAGCTCAATTGGCGGAACTCTATACCTCTCAAATTGTCTCTCTGCACGCTATTCCACAAGTGATCTCTTCAGACCGTGGCAGCATCTTTACCTCCAAGTTTTGGGATTCTTTTCAGAAGGCCATGGGCACCAACATCCGCTTCAGCACAGCTTTCCATCCTCAAACTAGCGGTCAAGTCGAGCGTGTCAACCAGATTCTTGAAGATATGCTCAGGGCTTGTGTGATCTCCTTCGGCATGAAGTGGGAGGATTGTCTCCCTTATGCTGAATTCTCCTACAACAACAGTTTTCAAGCAAGTTCGGGCAAGGCCCCATTTGAAATTCTGTATGGCAGGAAGTGCCGTACCCCTCTCAACTGGTCTGAAACCGGTGAACGTCAGCTTCTCGGAAATGACTTAATCACAGAGGCAGAGGAAATGTGCAAAGTCATTTGAGATAACCTCAAAGCAGCCCAATCCCGCGAGAAGAGCTTCTATGATAGTAAGCACCGTGATTTGGCTTTCGAGATCGGAGATCATGTTTACCTCCGCGTCTCTCCTATGAAAGGTACTCGTCGCTTCGGTATCAAAGGGAAGCTTGCCCCTAGATACGTGGGACCTTTCAAGATTGTCAGCAAGAGAGGCGATCTCGCCTATCAACTCGAGCTTCCTTCAAACTTTGCAAATGTTCATGACGTGTTCCATGTCTCTCAGCTTCGAAAGTGCTTCAAGACTCCTGACCACACCGTCAACTTCGAGGACATTGAGCTCCAATAAGATCTCTCTTATTGTGAGCACCCCATTGCTATTCTTGAAGAGACTGAACGCAAGACTCGCAACAAGTCAATCAAATTCCTCAAAGTCAAGTGGTCACACCATTCCGACTGTGAAGCTACCTGGGAACGCGAGGATCACCTTCGTTCTGAGTACCCGGCGTTCTTTCAGTACTAGATCTCGGGACGAGATCCTTTCGTAGTGGTGGAGTGTTGTAACACCCCGGATATGATTTTCCTAATATGTACTCCAACTCTTGCCGTTTCCGACGTTAAGTTATTTTATTTTCTCGGGTTCGGGTTTTTGTCTCGGTGTGTTGTTATCGTTGTCATGCATCTCATATCATGTCATCATGTGCATTGCATTTGCATACGTGTTCATCTCATGCATTCGAGCATTTTCCCCGTTGTCCGTTTTGCATTCCGGCGCTTCGTTCTCCTCCGGTGGTCATTTCTACCTTTCTTTCGTGTGTGGGGATTAAACATTTCCGGATTGGACCGAGACTTACCAAGCGGCCTTGGTTTACTACCGGTAGACCGCCTGTCAAGTTTCGTACCATTTGGACTTCGTTTGATGCTCCAACGGTTAACCGAGGGACCGAAAAGGCCTCGTGTGTGTTGCAGCCCAACACCCCTCCATTTTGGCCCAAAATCCACCAAAACCCTCTCCATCATCTAGAGCGTTCGATCACGATCGCGTGGCCAAAAACCGCACCTCATTTGGACACTCCTAGCTCCCTCTATGCCTATATATACACCACCCTCCCGAAATTCGCGGATCCCCTTCGTCCAAACCCTAGCCCCGCTTCTCTCCGCGCGCCGGACGTGTCCGCCGGCGCCGGACAACGTCCGCCGCCACCCGCGACCACCCACGGACCGCCACGTGGCCCGTCGCGCCGCCTCCCACCATCGAAGCCCGTCGGGCCCAAGGCCGGCCCTCTTCGCCCCGTGCCCGGGCCCCGCCTCCTCCTCCCGAGCGCCTCGCCGCGCCGCCCCTTTGCCTCGTCGCCGGGCCGCCGCGCCGCCGTGGTCGCCATCGCCGCCCGGCGCCGCCTCCTCGTTCCGGCGCCGCCCCGCCGCGCACCGGCGACCGTGCAGCGCCGGCGCCGCCTCCTCCACGTCGGCTAGTCCCCGGGCCGGACCTCCCCTCCGGCCGCCGTCCGCAGCTACTCCGGCGACCCTCCAACGAACCTCGTAATCCGTGCTGCTATAGTACCCCCAGATCCAGATCTGGATCTCGGGTTGACTTTCCGTCCCTAACCCAAATTATTTTGCTATTTTCATCATGCTGTATCTTTGCATCCGTAGCTCTGTTTTGGGCATATAGCATATCAAAATGTTCGTCTCAGAGAGCACATCATTTCATCTCATTGCATCATTTTCATTTGAGTTCATCTTGATGCCCGAAATGCTGTTAGAAGAATGCTATTTGAGATAATTGTCAGATCTGCTGCTCCAATTAGATATTTGTCATTTTTGCCATGATTATTGCGTGCATGATATGCCCCTGAGCTCTTCATGAGTTTTGTTATATGTTTTGCCATCTATTTAGAGGTGCAACCCATGTATTTTTGTGATGTGTGTGGTGACTAGCACAAGCTTGCAAAGTGGAGCATTCGTTAATGCTGATTTCAGGGACTTAGCATTTCCACTAAGTCCTTGAGCTGTTTATCTCAATATGCCATATGTTAAGTGTTTCCTAGTGATCCGTGCCTATTTTGAGGATGATCAGTAAGGATGTTTTGTTAATCTTGTAGTGCTCTATCCATCCATGTCTTTGTTTGCAATTATGGAGCACCCTAGCTTGAGTCAATCGAGCTCTACTTTTGCTATTTCGTGAATCTGGGCAGATTGTCTACTTGTTAGCAATTTTGCCGAGGATGTTGTAGTTGATTCGTGCATGCTATGTTATTGTTCTTGCCATGTCTAGCTCGTATTTTGTGTATTCTTGATGGGTGTATGCGTAGATTGTCATGACTTGCCCTGTAGTGAGTGCATCGAGCTCGTAAACATGCCTACTTGATATCTGTTTTCAGCATGCTCCGGTTTTCACTAAGTCTGAGAACTGATTATGTTTTTGCCATGTTCACATGCTTGTAAATGTATTTTCTGATCCCTTTTAGCTCAAGGTCACTAAGGGACTTTTGTTAAGCTCTTTGAGTAGCTCCATGCCATGCTTTACTTTGCCATGTTCAGGTCCTGTAGCATATTGTTTTCATGCTCCAAAGAGTGCTATCTGATCTGAAATTCCAGACAAGTGTTAATTTCACTAAATCTGAAATCTGTTTACCAAATGCATTTTTGCCATGCTTGTTTGAACCTGTTAATGGATGAATTGGCCGTAGATCAGTGCTAGTCTTTTGTTAATCTTCATTAATGGATCCCTGCCATGTATTTTGATGCCATGTTTGGGTGCTTTAGCATGTTCGTCTTGTTGCATTTAGATGGCTACTTGCTGTAAATTGCAGAACGTGGCCATATTTGAATTGCTTGCCATTTCCAAACCGTAACTCCGATTCCGGTGTTCTTTATATCATTTTCAAGCGATTTCATCTCACCTTTCCGGTGGCACACTTGGATTGCCATGTTGAGGCCAGGTTCATTCATTCCTTGTCAAATCTTGCATATGCATCGCATATCGCATCCCGCATAGCATACCATGGTTGCATCATATTATTTGAGCTTTGCACGTGGTTGATTGTGTCCTTGTTGCTTGTTTGTCTTGTTTGGGTAGAGCCGGGAGACGAGTTCGCTAACGAGGAGCCCGTTGAGTTTGCTTTCGAGGATCCAGTCAACTCTGACAACTTTGTAGGCAAGATGATCATACCCTCGAAATCACTACTATCTTTGCTATGCTAGATGCTCGCTCTTTTGATATGCCTATGCTACGATACCTACCACTTGCTCTCATGTCTCCCAAATTGCCATGTCAAACCTCTAACCCACCATGTCCTAGCAAACCGTTGATTGGCTATGTTACCGCTTTGCTCAGCCCCTCTTATAGCGTTACTAGTTGCAGGTGAAGATTGGAGACCGTTCCTTGTTGGAACATTATTTACTTGTTGGGATATCATTATATTGCCATGTTATCTTAATGCATCTATATACTTGGTAAAGGGTGGAAGGCTCGGCCTCTCGCCTAGTGTTTTGTTCCACTCTTGCCGCCCTAGTTTCCGTCATATCGGTGTTATGTTCCCGGATTTTGCGTTCCTTACGCGGTTGGGTGATAATGGGAACCCCTTGATAGTTCGCCTTGATTAAAGCTTTTCCAGCAATGCCCAACCTTGGTTTTACCATCTGCCACCTAGCCTC
Organism: Triticum urartu; assembly: GCF_003073215.2. Classification (NCBI taxonomy): domain Eukaryota; kingdom Viridiplantae; phylum Streptophyta; class Magnoliopsida; order Poales; family Poaceae; genus Triticum; species Triticum urartu. The sequence goes on from NC_053022.1 coordinate 108,877,473, forward strand.
TTTTTCCCTTGGGTTTCCAGAGCCCGAGGGTCATCTTATTTTAACCCCCTCGGGCCAGTGCTCCTCTGAGTATTGGTCCACCTGTCAGCTGCCGGTGGCCACCAGGGGCAACTCTGGGCTGGCCTACCCGTACCTAAGACAATCTGAGTGTGCCCTGAGAACGAGATATGTGCAGCTCCTATCGGGATTTGTTGGCACATTCGGGCGATGTTGCTGGATTTGTTTTAACTTGTCGAAGTGTCTTGAAGAACCGGGATACCGAGTCTGATCAGAACGTCTCGGGAGAAGGTCTATTCCTTCGTTGACCGTGAGAGCTTGTCATGGGCTAAGTTGGGACTCCCCTGCAGGGTTTTGAACTTTTGAAAGCCGTGCCCGCGGTTATGGGCAGATGGGAATTTGTTAATGTCCGGTTGTAGACAACTTGAACCTTAACTTAATTAAAATGAATCAACTGTGTGAGTTACCTTGATGGTCTCTTCTCAGCGGAGTCCGGGAAGTGAACACAGTGTTGGAGTAATGCTTGCCGCAGGATGCCCTCTAGTTACTCGCTCGCGCTTTGCCTCCTCTTCTCGCTCTCTTTTGCGAACATGATAGCCACCATATATGCTAGTCGCTTGCTGCAGCTCCACATATATTACCTTGCCTTACCTATTAAGCTTAAATAGTCTTGATCGCGAGGGTGCGAGATTGCTGAGTCCCTGTGGCTCACAGATTACTTCCAAACCAGATGCAGGGCCTGATGTTTCCGCTCTAGATGACGCGCTTGAGCTCAAGTGGGAGTTCGACGAGGACTCTCAACGATACTACGTGTCTTTCCCTGATGATCAGTAGTGGTGCCCAGTTGGGGTGATCGGGACCGTGTCGCATGTTGGGTTTATCTTTTATTTTGGCGTCGTAGTCGGGCCATGAGTGTTTGAATGCTGTAATGCTATTTATGTACTTTGATTGACGTGGCGAGTGTAAGCCAACTATGTATCTCCCCTTTATTATTTATATTACATGGGATGTTGTGAAGATTGCCTAACTGGCGACATTGCTTTCAATGCGGTTATGTCTCTAAGTCGTGCCTCGACACATGGGAGCTATAGCCGCATCGAGGGCGTTACAAAGGACTCTTGCCTTTCGGGTGAAACCCACTTTGTGGAGGCTTTTACTTCAAGTTTCGACCCCAAGGCTCAACATATAAATAGAGGGGTAGGGCTAGCACCAAAAAGAGATCAAGAAACACCAACCGTGTGCCGGCAACCCTGTCCCCTCTAGTTTATCCTCCGTAATAGTTTTTGTAGTGCTTAGGCGAAGCCCTGTGGAGATTGTTCTTCACAAACACCGTCACCACACCGTCGTGCTGCCGGAACTCATTTACTACTTCGCCCCTCTTGCTGGATCAAGAAGGTGAGGACGTCATCAAGCTGAACGTGTGCTGAACGCGAAGGTGCCGTACGTTCGGTACTTGATCGGGACGGATTGTGAAGGTGTGCGACTACATCAACCGCGTTGATAAACGCTTCCGCTTTCGGTCTACGAGGGTATGTAGACATACTCTCCCCTCTTGTTGTTATGCATCACCATGATCTTGCGTGTGCGTAGGAATTTTTTTGAAATCACTGCGTTCCCCAACAATCACGACCTCTTTGCCACCGCGACCGCAAGGTGTTCGACAGTTTTCCCACAAAGGTATGGACAGTGGAGATGAATTTTTCTTCCACCACTTCATTTATTCATCGGACAATTCGTCGTCGGATGATGAAGATCTTGTGGTGGCTACACTGGTCGTTCACGACCACATTGAACGGCAGCTTCCTCGGTACAGGGGGTCACTCCCTGGCCGTGCTCCCAACCTGAACCGCAACATGGAGAGAGGCCACACCCTGCTCTATACCGATTACTTTGCGAACACCCCACTGTTCAAGCCGGATAAATTCCGTCGCCCTTTTCGTATGGAAAGGCATCTGTTCTATCATATCCAAGAGGGAGTGGTTGCTCATGACCCATACTTCGAGTGCAAGACGAATGCCCTTGGCAAGCTTGGGTTCTCCTCTTACCAGAAATGCACCGCGGCCATCCGCATGCTTGCATATGGAATTCCAGGCGATCTGGTGGATGAGTATGTGCGTATGAGTGAGACCACATGTCTGATGTCACTGTACAAGTTCTGTCAGGCCGTGGTGGTAGTGTTTGGCCCTGAGTACTTGAGGCAGCCAACTGCCGCTGATACAAAGAGATTGTTGGTGACCAACGCAGCTAGAGGCTTTCCAGGCATGCTTGGCAGCATAGATTGTATGCACTTGGAGTGGAAGAACTATCCATTTGCTTGGTAGGGCCAGTACAAGGGGCATGTCAAAGCGTGCATTGTCATATTAGAAGCGGTGGCTTCGCAGGATCTTTGGATATGTCATTCTTTCTTCGGCATGGCAGGTTCTCACAATGATATCAACGTGATGCAGTGTTCTCCAGTCTTCGCAAGGCTTGCAGAAGGCCACTCCCCACCTGTCAACTTTGAGATCAACGGCCACCAGTACAACAAGGGATACTACCTAGCTGATGGTATATGTCCTCAGTGGTCAACTTTTGTGAAGACAATCTCAAACCCCCAAGATGGGAAGAGAAATAGATTTGCCCAAATGCAAGAGAGTGCTAGAAAGGATGTGGAATGTGCTTTTGGTGTGCTTCAATCCGGTGGAGCATCATCCGAAACCCAGCACTGTCATGGGATGAAGGGAAGCTTTGGGAGGTGATGACTGCTTGTGTGATCATGCACAACATGATCGTCGAGGACGAGCCTGATGACAGGATTTTCGACCAAGGATTTGATTATCAAGGTGAAAATGTTGAGCCCCTGCACCAAGAACCGGCCATGTTTGAACAGTTTGTCCAATTCCATCGTGAACTGCGTGATTGGCACACTCATTTGGATATTGAAATGACTTGGTTGAGCACGTATGGAGTCACATTGGCAACCAACAGATGTATTAGTTCATTATGTTCATTCAAAACAATTTCGATTTGGTTGTAAAACTGTAGCGACCCGACCTCAAACGGTTAAGTCTCTGTGCTTCAGTGTCATCCCTGGATCGGTAATGCTGACACACAGTACTCGAAGGATTTATAACAGAGTGGCAATCACACACTTATTACATCGAATGTCTCAAAAGAGAACTTATTACACTAATATGGCTTAAGGCCATCTAATATGATAACAACGGAAGGCTTGGAAGATAAAGTGAGTCCATCAACTCCAACGGCATAGCTGAGCTGCACGGCAATGACCTAACGAAACTTACTCCTCGTCTAAAAAGTCTGCAACATAATACGTTGCAGCCTGAAACGGGTCAGCACATGGAATATGCTAGCAAAGTAACACAGTAGAGCAAGAACAGAATAATGCTATCACTACATGCATATTTGGCTGGTGGAAAGCTCTATGGTTACAGTTTTGCGAAAAGCCAATTTTTCCCTACAACAAATGAATAGATTTTAAATTTTACTATCATGGTAGTTGAAACATCATTGAGAAGGTTCCTCCAACTCAATCCCAATTGAAGTGATTAACAACCCAACAATATTTTTTAAGAGTGATGAGATACTTAAGATACTCCAATTACTAGATACTCAAGATTGTCCATAACCGGGGACACGGCTAACCATGATTAGTTTACACACTCTGCAGAGGTTTGCGCACTTTTCCCCACAAGACTCGATCTCCTCCGTTGGATTTCTTGCACTACAGGGTGTTTGAGAAACGGATGACCGAGACGCAGTCTTTCAGAAACATTAACTCTCTACTCCGGGTAGATCATACCAAACCTACAAACCCACTACCTACTGATCTACCTCTTCAAGAGATTCACGTAACTTACTCAACTATGCTAGAGCCCATAATAGCTTGTGGCTGCACACGGAAGTTTCTAGCATGAATAATCTTAGTTCCCTTTGAGCATGGGTGGCGGTCCATAGGAAGATCACACGGGTACTCCGGGATTTCCAAAAATACAGGCAACACTGGGTACTCCAGGTGCCTCAATCCACCCAGATGTAAAATTTAAGTTGCCACCTTAAGTTGAACCATTAATTAACAATCTCACATCTGTCATGGATTTCACTCATCCAAACCACGTCTACGAGCATAGCATAGAAGTATAAGCAAAGCGTAGAAGTAACTCCCAAGGGTTTGAGTGTAACAGGGTAATAGGGTTCTACCTCATCAACTACTTCCCAACCCACAAGTTAATGTCATCCTAATCATGCAATGTTTGAGGATTGGAACTAATGCATAAAAACTGGGTGATAAAGGGATATGATCAAAGTGTTACTTGCCTTGCTGACGATCCGCGTAACCTAGAGACTCCAAATAACACGCTTCGCACTCCGGGAATTCTATCGCAAACAAACAATAGCATACATAAGCACAAACAAAGAAGCACGGGTAAAACTCAAATAAGAAGATCTACCAGAAAGTTCAACTTAAGAACTCCGGTTTGCAAAAAGAATCAAATCAAACGGAGCAACGAAACTCAAACGGCGAAAGAAACAAGATCCGTTTACTAATCTGGACCTAGGTCAAATTTTACAGTACCAAAATCTTGTTCAAGTTGGTTAAGCGGAAAGAGGGTCTCGAGACGAAGATCTAGGCGCTTGAATCGCCTGATTCCGACTAACGAGCGAAAAGATAAACTAAAACGAAAATCGGATCAGAAATCGCGATCAGAAATAATCGCAGATTAATCCGATAAAAGAAAACTGACGAACAGACTAACGAACGAGCGTTCGTTAGTCTGTAACTAAGGGAAAACCGTTCGTTAAAACGAACGTACGGACGAACGTCGCGCTAAATAGAAGAACCGGAAAAAACTGGCGAACCGATCTAAAAAAACGAACTAGGTTTAAAAACCGAACGATTTTAAAAAAACCGGCGGCTCGGATCGGCGCGGTACCTCGGCGAGGTGGCTCCGGCGAGGCGGGATCGGGCGGCGGGCGGCGGCGCTGGGCGGCGGGGTCGGCGGCGGGGGCGGCGCGGCGGCGGGGCTCGGCGGGCTGGCGGCGGTGGTGGCGGCGGGGGTGGCGGTATAAAAGGGGGGGGGCGGCGATGGCTGGCTTGGGCGAGGGGGTGCCCGGGGAGGAGTCCGAGCCGGACTCTCCTCGGCGTCCGTGCCGAGCACGGCGGCGCGCGCGAGGGGAGGTGGTGTGCGGGGTGGGCCGGCCTGGCTCAGCTGGGCTTTGGCCCAGTCGGGCGCAGGAAGTTTTTTTTAAACAATTCCGCCGAACTCAGAAAAATCCTAAGAAATAAAATAAAATTCTAAAAATGCCAAACCAAATTTTCACCGTCTAAATAAAATATTTAGAATAAGATGAACATTTTCTTGGCCCTAAAATGCAATTTTGAAAACGTGCAATTTCTCTAATTGCAAATAAAATCCAAATTAAATCAATTAAATGGTTTTAATATTTTTCCTCCAATATTTCAGTTATTTTGGAGAAGTCATATTATCTCCTCTCATATATTAATATGAAATATTTTCGGAGAGAAAAATAATCAAAATCAAAAATCCTCGTTTCATTATTTGATAAAAAAATCAAATATGAAAACCGGGAAATCCCCAACTCTCTCCGAGGGTCCTTGAGTTGCTTAGGATTTTGAGGATTGCGAAACGAAAATGCAATAAAATATGATATGCATAAATGATCTATGTATAACATTCCAAATTGAAAATTTGGGATGTTACAAACCTACCCCCCTTAAGATGAATCTCGCCCTCGAGGTTCGGGTTGGCTAGAAAATAGGTGTGGGTGGTCCTTGCGGAGATCATCCTCTCGTTCCCAGGTGGCTTCATCCTCGGTATGGTGGATCCACTGAACTTTGCAAAACTTGATAACCATGCTGCGGGTGACTCGGCTGGCAAACTCCAAAATCTTGACTAGCTTTTCCTCATAAGTCAAATCACTGTCCAACTGAATCGCCTCCAAGGGTACTGTATCTCTTAACGATATATCGGCCATCTCTGCATGACACTTCTTTAACTACGAAACGTGGAACACATCATGAACTCTTGACAGTCCTTCAGGTAACTCCAACTTGTATGCAACTTCTCCCATCCGTTCCAAAACACGATACGGTCCTACAAATCTCGGGGCTAACTTTCCCTTAACTCCAAAATGTTTTACTCCTCGCAAGGGTGATACTCGCAGATATGCCCTGTCTCCAATTTCATAGGTTAACTCCTTGCGTTTCGAGTCTGCATAACTCTTCTGCCTGGACTGAGAAATCTTCAGTCTATCATGAATCAGCTTAACTTTCTCTTCAGACTCCTTGATCAAGTCTGGTCCAAACAACTACCAGTCTCCTACTTCATCCCACATCAACGGCGTTCTGCACCTTCGTCCATACAGGGCTTCGAACGGTGCCATCTTCAAACTGGCTTGGTAGCTATTGTTGTATGAGAACTCCGCATAAGGCAAATTGTCATCCCAACTAGATCCATAGTCTAGCGCACAGGCTCTCAACATATCTTCCAGAATCTGGTTGACTCTTTCAGTCTGCCCATGCGTCTGCGGGTGAAATGTGGCACTGAACTCCAATCTCGTACCCAAAGTCCGGTGTAACCGATGCCAAAACTTTAAGGTAAATTGTGTTCCTCTATCTGATACGATGGTCCTCGAAACTCCATGCAGACATACGATCTTGGTCATATATATCTTGGCCAACTTCGCACTGGTATAAGTCGTTTTCACTGGGATAAAGTGAGCCACATTGGTCAAGCGATCAACTACTACCCATATGGAATCATATCCTGATTTGGTCCTGGGCAATCCGGTGATGAAATCCATGCCAAGTTTATCCCACTTCCATTCGGGTATCGGCATAGGCTGTAACAATCCTCCAGGCTTTTGATGCTCCGCCTTCACTCTCTGACATACATCACATACAGCTACATACTTGGCAATATCCTTCTTCATACCTGTCCACCAAAAATGTTCTTTCAAATCCAAATACATCTTGGTGTTTCCGGGGTGTATCGAGTATGGTGAGTCATGAGCCTCCTGTAGTATTAACTTCCTGATCTCTGTGTTATTGGGCACGTATATCCGGTCCTCAAACCATAAGGTATCGTGCTCATCCTCACGAAAACCTTTGGCCTTTCCTTTGTTCATCTTCTCCTTTATCTCGGCAATCTCTTTGTCATCCTTCTGAGCCTCTCGAATCTTTCCCAACAATGTAGACTAAACCTCCATTGTTGCAACAAAACCTCTTGGGACAATCTCTAATCGAAGTTCCATGATATCCTCTGCTAACTCCTTTGGCACTCCCTTACTCGCAAGGATATTAGCATAACTCTTCCGGCTCAAAGCGTCTGCTATGACATTGGCCTTTCCTGGATGATAGTGCAGCTTCATGTCATAATCCTTTATAAGCTCCAACCATCTCCTCTGCCTAAGGTTCAGCTCCTTTTGTGTGAAAATGTACTTCAAACTCTTATGATCCGTGTACACATCACAACGGTTTCCAATAAGGTAATGCCTCCAAGTCTTCAACGCATGCACTACGGCTGCTAGCTCCAAATCATGCGTGGCATAATTCAATTCGTGAGGTTTTAGTTGTCGCGAGGCATACGAAACAACTCTTCCGTCCTGCATGAGCACACATCCAAGTCCTAAATGAGAGGCGTCTCAATACACTTGGAAATCCTTATGTATATCTGGCAGTGTCAGCACTGGGGCTGTAGTCAAACGTTTCTTCAACTCCTGGAAACTTGCCTCGAAATCTTCCGTCCATTTAAACTTAGTATCCTTCGTCAATAACTCCATCATTGGCTTCGCAATCTTGGAAAAATTCTCAATGAATCTCCGATAGTATCCTGCGAGCCCAAGAAAACTACGGATCTCGCTAACTGAAGTGGGTGCCAACCATTCAGTGACTGACTGAACCTTGCTGGGGTCTACAGCTATACCTTCTCCTGATATAACATGTCCAAGGAATTCGACTTCCTTCAACCAAAACTCGCATTTGCTAAACTTGGCATACAACAGGTGTTCCCTGAGTTTCTCGAGAACTAATCGCGAATGCTCCTTGTGCTCCTCTTCATTCTTCGAGTATACCATAATATCATCAATGAACACCACAACAAACTTGTCCAAATATGCCATGAATATCTTGTTCATCATGCTCATGAAAATAGCCAGGGGCGTTAGTCAGTCCAAACGACATGACCGTATACTCATATAATCCATACCGCATGGTGAATGTTGTCTTTGGTATATCTTTCTCTCGAATCTTCAACTGATGGTATCCCGATCGTAGATAGATCTTTGAAAATACCTTAGCTCCTTGCAACTGATCAAACAGATCATTGATCATCGGCAGCTGATACTTATTCTTACTCGTCACTTCATTCAAGGCCCGATAATCAACAACCATTCTTAGGGATTTATCCTTCTTCTCAACCAAAAGTACTGGGGCTCCCCAGGGTGATGAACTTCTTCGAATGTAACCTTTCTCCAATAACTCCTTGATTTGTTTCTTAATCTCCTCCAGATCATTTGCGGGCATCTGATAGGGTCTCTTGGATATTGGCCCTGTACCTGGCAATAGCTCTATCAAAAACTCGATGTCTCTATCTGGTGGCATGCCTGGTAACTCCTCTGGAAAAACATCCGGGTAATCCTTTACTACATGCACTTCCTCCTGAACAACTCCCGTGAGGGTATTCACTTGGCTCCTCCTAGGCACATGCCTAGATACATACTTAATCCTTTTTCCCTCCGGGGTGGTGAGATAAATCGACTTACTAGCACAGTCAATACTTCCTCCATACTTTGACATCCAGTCCATGCCTAATATCACATCCAATCTTGTGACTCCAAGATAATTAGGTCGGACGGAAAAACATGGGTGCCAATGGTTAGGGTATCTGATCGCACCATCGACTAGCCATATATTCTGCTCCAGGTGAACTCACTAGGAGAGGGGTCCTAAGGGTTTGGGTTGGTAGTTTAAACTTATCCACGAATCCCCTTGATATGTATGAATGCGATGAACCAGTATCAAAAAGAACAAGAGCGGTAAATGACTTAACCAAAAACTTACCTATTACCGCGTCCGGCTGCTCTTGAACGTCCTCCACGTTAACATGGTTCACTTGTCCTTTGTTGAATGGATTGGGCTTCTTCCCAGCGCTCCCATTTCCGTTTCCATTCTTTCCATCAGGGCACTCCGTGGCATAGTGTCCAGTCTTCCCGTACTTGAAACAAGTAACGTGGCTTAGGTCCCTCTTGGTGGGTGTGGCTGGATTTGGGCGGTTCTGATTGTTGCTTGCCCCATTCCCATTCCTAGGGCCAGTATGATTATGGTTACTCCCTCCATTATGGGTGTGGCCTCCATGGTTATGAACAAGTCCTCCCGAGTTCGGGGTTAGGCGAGGCTTCTACTGAGCTCCTGAGTTATACCTCCCTTGTCCATACTTCCTCTTACGGTTCTCAATGTGCTGCTGCTTCCCTTCAATCATAAGAGCCTTATCTACCAACTCCTGGTAGTTGGTGAATGTTGCCACCATCAACTGCATACTCATCTCATCATTCAGCCCTTCCATAAATTTCTCCTGCTTTGCGGCATCTGTGGCCACATCATCAGGGGCATAGCGAGATAACTTGCTAAACTCATCCGCGTACTGAGCCACAGTACGGTTCCCCTGGCGTAAGTTGTGAAACTCACGCTTCTTCAAATTCATGGCTCCAGTTGAGACATGAGCCGTACGGAAAGCTTGCTGAAACTGGTCCCATGTCACCATGGCTATAGGGTAGGTGACAGTGTAATTCTCCCACCATGATGCTGCTGGTCCATCCAACTGATGTGCGGCAAAATGCACTATCTCAGCATCAGTACATCCTGCAGTGGTTAACTCCCTTCCGATCTTGCGGAGCCAATCATCTGCTACTATAGGCTCGGTGGTACTGGAAAACACCGGCGGCTGCAACCTCATAAAACGGGCTAGGTTGTCAACTGGTGGGGGTAGTGGTGGATTGTTATTGTTATTGTTGCCCTGGTTCTGAACTAGCAACTGCATCAGGGTATTCTGCTGTTGGATCAACTGAGTGAGCTCTGGCGGGAAGGCAAATCCGGGGTCACATCTCGGAGGCATCTGATGGGTTTAGAGGGAAGAGATTAGAATAGAATGGGGTCTAATGAGAAGGCACTACCCATATGCACATGAGACAAACACAATCATTTCACTCACTCAATCAAGCAAGGGCATACAAGCGGTCTAGAACTATCGCAAAAGTGCTCGGACTACTTTATTTACATGGCGGAATACTACTACTGATATGGTGGTCTACTAAAAATATTCCTCGGTTGCAGATTCCATGATATCTGCTCCAGCTTCGTCTTCAAAGTCATCATCGCTAAGGTCGGAGTCGGTGTCGTCAATCATGATGTAGTCCTCTGGGCGAATCTCCTTGGGTACTTCATCTTCTTCTACTGGAGTGGGGTATCCCATAAATATTCTGATCTTCTTAATTAGGTCGTCATTCTTCTCCAATAGTGTTGCAATTTCCTCCTCATATCCATCGCGTGTAGCTTAAGTTCTTCTTCCAGCTCAATGATCCTTGTCTTCGCATTCTTCAAGTCCATCATGTCTGCGCACATCTGATTCTCCTGGCGTCGAATGTGCTGGTTTAACTCCTGGATGAAAGTTGCAATTGATCTATCCTTCCTGGTGCTGATCATCTCCCATTGCTCGTCTCGGCGCCCACATATCTGGTAGATAGTGTCCTTAAGATCCTTGTGATATACTTCTCCAATGCGTCCCATGGTGATGTGAGCTGCCATACTCTTTCCTAAACTCCAGGTTGGTGCGTCGAAGGAAAATTCGATGGGCTTAGTGACCGGCGTGAATGTCCTTCCTGGAACTTGAACTTGAATCATCCATCGTTCCTCTTCTGGTAAAGTGGCGTTGTATGTCCCGGTGAAGCTTGGTATTCCTATGTTCAGGTACCTAGTGACTTCCTTCAAATGTCGTCCAAAAGGTGCGTCTTCCTCCGGTTGTGCAAACTTGTTCTTCGTCTCCGCCATCCTAAAGAGTAGAAAAATGGAGAGGAGTCAGAAATGAGAAGAGAAGAGTGACCTAGGGTTTATCTTAGTGGTCGTGTCCTACACTCAGCGTGTGCTCTGATACCATCTTTGTAGCGACCCGACCTCAAACGATCAAGTCTCTGTGCTTCAGTGTCATCCCTGGATCGGTAATGCTGACACACAGTACTCGAAGGATTTATAACAGAGTGGCAATCACACACTTATTACATCGAATGTCTCAAAAGAGAACTTATTACAATAATATGGCTTAAGGCCATCTAATACGATAACAGCGGAAGGCTTGGAAGATAAAGTGAGTCCATCAACTCCAACGGCATAGCTGAGCTGCACGGCAACGACCTAACGAACCTTACTCCTCGTCTGAAAAGTCTGCAACATAATACGTTGCAGCCCGAAACGGGTCAACACATGGAATATGCTGGCAAAGTAACATAGTAGAGCAAGAACAGAATAATGCTATCACTACAGGCATATTTGGCTGGTGGAAAGCTCTATGGTTACAGTTTTGCGAAAAGCCAATTTTTCCCTACAACAAAGAAGTAGATTTTAAATTTTACTATCATGGTAGTTGAAACATCATTGAGAAGGTTCCTCCAACTCAATCCCAATTAAAGTGATTAACAACCCAACAATATTTTTTTAAGAGTGATGAGATACTTAAGATACTCCAATTACTAGACACTCAAGATTGTCCATAACCGGGGACATGGCTAACCATGATTAGTTTATACACTCTGCAGAGGTTTGCACATTTTTCCCCACAAGACTCGATCTCCTCCGTTGGATTTCTCGCACTACAGGGTGTTTGAGAAACGGATGACCGAGACACAGTCTTTCAGAAACATTAACTCTCTACTCCGGGTAGACCATACCAAACCTACAAACCCACTACCTGCTGATCTACCTCTTCAAGAGCTTCACGTAACTTACTCAACTATGCTAGAGCCCATAATAGCTTGTGGCTGCACACGGAAGTTTCTAGCATGAATAATCTTAGTTCCCTTTGAGCCTGGGTGGCGGTCCATAGGAAGATCACACGGGTACTCCGGGATTTCCAAAAATACAGGCAACACTGGGTACTCCAGGTGCCTCAATCCACCCAGATGTAAAATTTAAGTTGCCACCTTAAGTTGAACCATTAATTAACAATCTCACATCTGTCATGGATTTCACTCATCCAAACCACGTCTACGAGCATAGCATAGAAGTATAAGCAAAGCGTAGAAGTAACTCCCAAGGGTTTGAGTGTAACAGGGTAATAGGTTCTACCTCATCAACTACTTCCCAACCCACAAGTTAATGTCATCCTAATCATGCAATGTTTGAGGATTTGAACTAATGCATAAAAACTGGGTGGTAAAGGGATATGATCAAAGTGTTACTTGCCTTGCTGACGATCCGCGTAACCTAGAGACTCCAAATAACACGCTTCGCACTCCGGGAATTCTATCGCAAACAAACAATAGCATACATAAGCAACAAACAAAGAAGCACGGGTAAAACTCAAATAAGAAGATCTACCAGAAAGTTCAACTTAAGAACTCCGGTTAGCAAAAAGAATCAAATCAAACAGAGCAACGAAACTCAAACGGCGAAAGAAACAAGATCCGTTTACTAATCTAGACCTAGGTCAAATACAGTACCAAAATCTTGTTCAAATTGGTTAAGCGGAAAGAGGGTCTCGAGACGAAGATCTAGGCGCTTGAATCGGCTGATTCCGACTAACGAGCGAAAAGAAAAACTAAAACAAAAATCGGATCAGAAATCGCGATCAGAAATAATCGCGGATTGTTCTGATAAAAAAGAAAATGGACGAACAGACTAACGAACGAGCGTTCGTTAGCTGTGACTAATGAGCGAAAACCGTTCGTTAAAACGAACGTACGGACGAACGTCCGCAAAATAGAAGAACCGGAAAAAAAACTGGCGAACCGATCTAAAAAAACGAACTAGGTTTCTAAAAAAACCAAACGATTTTAAAAAAAACCGGCGGCTCGGATCGGCGCGGTACCTCGGCGAGGTGGCTCCGGCGAGGAGGGAACGGGCGGCGGCGTTCGGCAGGGTTCGGCGGCTGGCGGGGTGGTGGCAAGGGGGCGGGGGTGGCGGCTATAAAAGGGGGGCGGCGGTGGCTGGCTTGGGCGAGGGGGCGCCCAGGGAGGAGTCCGAGCCGGACTCTCCTCGGCGTCCATGCCGAGCACGGCGGCGCATGCGAGGGGAGGCGGTGCGCGGGGTGGGCCGGCCTGGCTCGGCTGGGCTTTGGCCCAGTCGGGCGCGGGAAGTTTTTTTAAACAATTCCGTCGAACTCAGAAAAATCCTAAGAAATAAAATAAAATTCTAAAAATGCCAAAACAAATTTTCACCGTCTAAATAAAATATTTAGAACAAGATGAACATTTTCTTGGCCCTAAAATGCAATTTTGAAAACGTGCAATTTCTCTAATTGCAAATAAAATCCAAATAAAATCAAATAAATGATTTTAATATTTTCCTCCAATATTTCAGTTATTTTGGAGAAGTCATATTATCTCCTCTCATATATTAATATGAAATATTTTCAGAGAGAAAAATAATCAAAAACAAAAATCCTCGTTTCATTATTTGATCAAAAAAATCAAATATGAAAACTAGAAAATCCCCAACTCTCTTCGAGGGTCCTTGAGTTGCTTAGGATTTTGAGGATTGCGAAACGAAAATACAATAAAATATGATATGCATAAATGATCTATGTATAACATTCTAAATTGAGAATTTGGGATGTTACAAACACTATTTTATTAGAGACAATTTCGATTGGGTTTACAATTATTTTTATTTTCAGACAATTAATATTTAATGTGCAAACTTGTTTTGATATGAATATATGGGCTTTTTTGCCGTGGCGGACAGAATGGGGCCAAAGGATGCGGCCGCGCGCTGGGCGCACGGTCACCGCATCCCAGGACAGGCCCGGACACAACTCCATTGCCCTACACAAACAGATTGAATCCGGACAAAGCGAACGTTTGTTTGGGGTCGCGCGGTGGAATTGGCCTAAAGAATCACCAGCCCAGAGAGAACGCGTCCGCAAGAATACACACGCAGCTGAGGTGATGGATGTTGTGAATCATCACCAGCTTGCTAGCTGCGGTTCTTCACCAACGCACATTGGCAATACCATCCCCGGATGATTGAAGCCGCTGCGGTTCTTTCTTGTTATCATTGTGTTTTCCCCCTCGGTTTTCATAGTTTTTTCATACTCATTTTTGTTATATATCTTTTCAGGGGATTTTGGGTATACATTGTAACGCCCCAAGACCGGAGCTTCAGATGTCTTCCATGTTTCTGGGTTTCGTCGTGTGATTTGTTTGGTTCATCGTTTTCATCTTTGCATCATGTGCATTTGCATCATGTTATCATGTCTTTAATCTTTGCATCTCAAATTAAATAAATAAATCGTATGGATTTTCAGTCCATTTAAACCGAGGGAGTTCACCTGGTGATTTCCCTATATAACATATCCTCCTAATAATTATGGAGCTATTATTAAATATTCCATTTTTTTGGAATTAACCGTTGACACACTTGCAAATAAATCCCAATGCCTTGGTTATCTCAATTCTTGGTCTCCGACTTGTCCTCATTTTATTTTATCGTTTTATCGAGGCTCTTCCTAGATGTTCAACATTTTTTGGAAACTTCGGATCCCTGCTCCTTTCAAACGAGTTGAATTAAATTTAAATACATTCGAATTTATTCTTTCAATCTTGGTCTTTCCTAATTTTCTCGGTCCTAACATATTCTTGTGAGTCCGGGAAAACTATCCGCGCGTCCAACTTCGTCCCCTATCCTCTCTTTCTTTTCTTCCTTATCTCTGTTTTTTTCTCTCTTTTGAGTGGGAGAGAGGGTGCCCAACACACCATTTAGGCCCAGCTGCACCTCAGGCCAGCCGCAGCCCACTTGGGCCTCCCTAGACCCACTCCAGCGCTGGCCTCTAAGGCCCAGTCCCTCCCCGATCTAACCTAGCCCCCATCTCCCGATCCCCTTGTCCTCTCCCCTCGTTCCTTCCTCGCGCCGCCAGGAGCGACAGAGAGGAGCGCAGCCACCCTTCTCCCCCGACCCCCGTCCTCAGCCCCCCCTCCTACCTCGTCTTGGCGTGCGAGCCCCGCGCCCCGCCTCCTCCTTCCACCAGCGACTCCGGTGATGGCCGCCGCCGCTGAGCCCCCAACCTCTGGCAGCCCCTGCTGCGAGTCCGGCGCCTTGCTTCTTCCTCGTCAACGGCGAGCCACGCCGCCCCTGATCACAGCAAGGCCGCCGCTCCGGCCATGTTCTTCGTCAGAACCGGCGACCTTCGCCTTGAACCCACTGTCTTCGTCCCATTCTGGGCCTACTTCGCATAGTCCCTCCTCTGCCTTGGCCTCGCCAAGCCTCGGCTCGCCGGAGCGCCGCCAGGCGCCTGCGTCCTTGCCAAGTCCGTCGCCGCCTCTTGCCTCGTCCGTCTCCGCTCGATACATGGCGCCAAAGACCAGCAGCTCTGTCCGCCTCCATGCACCTCACTTGTTGCATGCCTCTGTCGCGAGCGCCTCGTCGAGGCCGTGGTTCGCCTGGGGCCGACCTTTCTCTTCGCGTGCACAACCAGCTGGCCTCGTCTCCCTCCATTCCGCTGCTGCACTGGAACTTGCCAAGACCACGACGACCATCGACATGTACCCCTGGTCGGCTACCTCCACGCCAAGTACGACTACACCATGGTGATACGTGAACGACTACACGGCTACGACAATTGTACCTCTACATCCTAGAATCGCTAAGTACCGCACCAAGACGCAAGGACAACAAGGAACCTCGAAGGACTTGGATGCGCCAAGTCCCTCTCCGACACGCGTACGACTACCGTCGCCGAAAACCCATGAACCAAAAACTTCAAGTTCGACTACCGTTGCAAGGACGAGATCGGCAAGTCCAAAAACCCAAGTACCACGACGCCGAGTACCCCTACGCATGAAGACGCCAAGACCGTTTAGGGATTCACCGAAAACCGCTACCGATGACTCGAACATCTACGGAAACTCATGCAACTATGAACGTGAACGACTACCATCGACCCCAAGTTACTCGGATTCGTCAAGTTCCTCTTCGAAACATGTACCACTACCGCTCCGATGATCGCCGATGAACGATAGGACGAATACTTCGACTACCGTCGTGTGAACCACTACTTCCCTCGACGTCCCGAGAACGTCTACTTCCCCTACACCGCATCGAACTTGAACCCCCTCCGATAACACACGCTTCGAAGGTATAACCCTTGAGACGCCGCCCATGAACGAATGCATGTGTGATGTATGAGATGCTCGAGCTTGCGCCGTGCCCGAATTGTCGGTGCACGTTGCCCCTCTTTTGCCTTGTCACCGTCGTCGACTCTTGGGACACCCGGAATCTGGGAACGCCCCACCATCTTTTGCACGCATCCGCACACTTCTCCTTTGCATCGGTATCTCAATCGAGTTACCGGAACCAGAATGTTGCCGTGGCACCGTTTTCGTTTCGCCGTCGTGGCACCCCTTTTCCTTCCGCCATGGCGACAAATGCATCATATCTTGTCATTGTCTACTTTTCCTTAAAACTTGCATAAACTTGCACATGTCATCTGCATCATGTTAACAACTTCAAGATTGGTTAAAATTGTTGTTGCATTAAATTACTAAGTCATATGAGGTTTTACCGGAATTGTTGTTTGATGTTTCCGGCCTCATTTAAAATGTCTAACTATGTATTTTACTCATGTTTCACCTCTTGCCATGTTTAAACAACATTTAATATTGTTGAGTACCTAACCGGGAGAGAACTAAATAATTGATGTGGTGTTTCGTCAATATGCAACCCGTTGCATATTGAGCTCCACTTAACTTGTAGTTTTGTTTGTGTCCTTTGCCATGCCTTGCTTCATTAAACCGGACATGCATCATACTTGATTGTGCATCATGCCATGATTATGTGGTGGTTGTTTACCATGATTGTTTGCTTCTTTCCGGTGTTGCTTCTTCGGGTTGGTTTCGATAACATTGCGTTTGTGAGGATCCGTCCATCTACGTCTGTTTGTCTTCTTCATGGACTCGTTCTTCTTCCTTGCGGGATCTCAGGCAAGATGACCATACCCTCGAAATCACTTCTATCTTTGCTTGCTGGATGCTCGCTCTTTTGCTATGCCTATGCTGCGATACCTACCACTTGCTTATCATGCCTCCTATATTGTTGAACCAAGCCTCTAACCCACCTTGTCCTAGCAAACCGTTGATTGGCTATGTTACCGCTTTGCTCAGCCCCTCTTATAGCGTTGTTAGTTGCAGGTGAAGATTGAAGTTTCTTCCTTGTTGGAACATGGAGATGTTGTTCCTTGTTGGAACATGTTTACTTGTTGGGATATCACAATATCTCTTATTTAATTAATGCATCTATATACTTGGTAAAGGGTGGAAGGCTCGGCCTTATGCCTGGTGTTTTGTTCCACTCTTGCCGCCCTAGTTTCCATCATATTGGTGTTATGTTTCCGGATTTTGCGTTCCTTGCGCGGTTGGGTTATTATGGGAACCCCTTGACAGTTCGCCTTGAATAAAACTCTTCCAGCAAGGCCCAACATTGGTTTTACCATTCGCCACCTAGCCTTTTTCTTTCCCTTGGGTAGGCCTGCCCAAGGGTCATCTTTTTTAAACCCCCGGGCCAGTGCTCCTCTGAGTGTTGGTCCAAACTGAGCGATGTCCGGAGCTACCAGGGGCAACTCTGGGCTGGCCCACCCGACGTCTGGCTCATCCGATGTGCCCTGAGAACGAGATATGTGCAGCTCCTATCGGGATTTGTCGGCACATCTGGGTGGCTTTGCTGGTCTTGTTTTACCATTGTCGAAATGTCTTGTAACCGGGATTCCGAGCCTGATCGGGTCTTCCCGCTAGAAGGAATATCCTTCGTTGCCCGTGAGAGCTTGTGATGGGCTAAGTTGGGACACCCCTGCAGGGATTTGAACTTTCGAAAGCCGTGCCCGCGGTTATGGGCAGATGGGAATTTGTTAATGTCCGGTTGTAGAAAACCTGAAGTTGATCTTAATTAAAACACATCAACCGCGTGTGTAACCGTGATGGTCTCTTCTCGGCGGTGTCCGGGAAGTGAACACGGTGTTGGAGTTATGCTTGACGTAGGTTGTTCTAGGATCACCTCTTGATCATAGTTTCTCGACCGCGCTTTGCCTTCTCTTCTCGCTCTCATTTGCGTATGTTTAGACACCATATATGCTAGTCGCTTGCTGCAGCTCCACCTCATACCTTTTACCCTTCCTATAAGCTTAAATAGTCTTGATTGCGAGGGTGTAAGATTGCTGAGTCCCTGTGATTCACAGATACTTCCAAAACCAGTTTGCAGGTGCTGATGTTACCGAGCAGGTGACGCAACCAAGCTCAAGGAGGAGCTCGATGAAGATCTTGTCCTTTATGTTGCTTCGTTCTAGTTGTTCAGTAGTGGAGCCCAGTTGGGGTCGATCGGGGATCCGTGTAGCTTTTGGGGTAGTCTTCTTTTATTTTGGTTCCGTAGTCGGACCTTGATTGTATCTGGATGATGTAATGCTTTATTCATGTAATTGTGTGAATTGGCGATTGTAAGCCAACTATGTATCTCTTTCCCTTATGTATTACATGGGTTATGTGAAGATTAACTCACTTGCGACATTGCTTTCAATGCGGTTATGCCTCTAAGTCATGCTTCGACACGTGGGAGATATAGCTGCATCGAGGGCGTTACATACATCTAATACATTTTTCTAATACATGATTAATAATCTTAAATAAAAGATTAACATTTTTGAATATATGGTCAATGTTATTTTTATACACATTTCATATTTTTCAAATGCTTGATTAATATTTTCCGAATACTGGTTTAACTTGTTATGAATACATCGTCAACATTTTTTCTATACATGTTTAACATATTTCATGCATGTTTATTATTCTTCAAATAAAAGTTCAACATTTTTTATACACATGGTCAAAAAAATTCTATGCAAATTTAATATTTTTCAAATGCCTAATTAATTTATTTTATTCAAATGCTTGGATTAAAAAAATTCAAATACAAGGTTAACACTTTTTAATACATGGTCATCATTTTTCTATAAACATTTAACATTTTAAAATGCTTGATTTTTTAAAATACTTGTTTTTCTCAAATGCTTAATTGACTTTTTTAAATACATGTTCAACTTTTTTCACGCACATTGTATTTTTTTGTACACATGGGAATCATTTTCTCTATATACCCTAAACATTTTTCAAATGCTTGGTTAACATTTTTTCCAATATTTTTATGTAAAATATTTCTGAAATATATTTATTTAGAATATTTGGAGGCATAAACGAAAGTAAAAACCAAATGAAAAATGAAAAAAAAACCGATGTTGTGCCCCCCATGCGTTTGGGCCGACCCTCTAACGTCCGGCTTAACGCAAGGCGTCCCTAGATCTCACTATAAACGAGAAATAGGAGCGCTCATGATACGCGGTCTGTGTTCAAATTTGTTCAAATTTTGCATGGAGGCCTTTCATGGGCATGCCCAACCGCTGGCAAAAATTGGTGCCATTTCATGCATGCCAAACACACCGTCTACAAACAGGACTGAAACAAGACCGTTCGGGGTCTGCCGGTACGACATGTCTCGAAACAGTTTTTTTTTCATATCCACCAAATCATCTGAACACACCCATTTTTTTTCCAAACATTAGCATCACTATGGCTAGCATGCATGCCAAGTTTCGTTGGCTTCTGACATTCCATGCATTGTCTAGAGTTTTCACGGTGAAAGACCCCTAAAACACAGGCTGGACATGACACAACGTGCGTTCGGTGTCTGAATTCGTTCAAATTTTTCATGAAGGCCTTCGATGGGCATGCCCACCCGCTGGCAAAACTTGGTGTCATTTCAAGCTTGCCACCAAGCACAAAAGAGAAAATGAACTAACAAAAAAGAGCACAAAAATAGAAAAGAAAATATATTAGTCCTTGGCCCAACTAGGATTCGGAAAAAGTTCAACGATTCAAAAAATGCCCATATTTTCAATTCGTTCACTAGTTCAAAACATGTTTCCTTTTCTCAAAGTTGTTCAGAAACTAAAAAATTATTCGGGAAATTCAAATATGTTCTTATTTTCTAAAAAATACAAAACAAATACAAAAAATGTTCGAGAAAATTCACAAATTCACAAATTGTTCAATTTTTCTGAATTTTTTGAAGTCCCAAATCTGTTTGTATTTTCCAAAAGTTGTTTGTATTCAAAACTTTGTTCGCTATTTTTTTACAAGTGTTCATGCTTTGACATTCTGAGCAATTTTAAAAGATACATTATATTTTGAAATTTCTGTACAATTTTTTGAAATGCGAAAAGTTATATATTTTCTAACAATATGTGAAAAGGAAAAAAAATTGAAATTCCGAACAAATTCTTGTGCGTGGCGCCGTCAATGTGGGGAGCTCCTAGGCAGCGCTTTCAGCGCCGGTTAGGAAGTTGGCGCTGGTGCGCAATGCAGCGGGCTACGGCCCAATATTGCACCAGCTCGCTCGCCCGCTTTCCAGATTCGCACCCTCGCTCGCTTTGGCCGCTTGCTTTCACATGTTTGAAAAATAGTTCACGAATTCAAAAATTATTCATGAATTAAATTTTAAAAAGTTCATGGATTGGAAGAAGATTGCGACTTTGAAAATTGTTACGAGTAAATTTTTTAAAATGATCATGAATTTGGAAAAAAAAGTTCATAGATTTTTAAAAAGTTCACAAGTTTGAAAAAGTTTACGAATTTGAAAATTGTTCATGAGTTAACATTTTTAAAGTTCATGAAGTCAAAAAATGTTCACTAGTTTGGAGAATGTTCGCAAATTTGGAAAAGTGTTAAGTTAAGTTTTTAATTTGAAAAAATGTTTAGTTAAATTTTTGAAAATTTAACAAATTCAGAAAAAAGTTCATGGAAAAAATAAAATAAATAAAAATAACACTGAAACAAAAAAAGGAATAGGAAAGGGAATCCGAACGAAAACCGTGCATGGAAAAACCAAAAGAAAAAACGCTCAGAAAACCTCATAGAACTTGAATCGGAAATGTACACAACAAGAAGAAAAAGAAGTAATACTAAGTAAAATAAGCCTTATGTTCCAACTGGTAAGTGTGGTCGGAATTAAACCGCTTGATTATGTGTTTGAATCCCAAATGTTGCAGTATTTTTTGAGGCTCAAAAGAAAGGAAAAAATGTGAATGGTTCGAGCCCAGGACGGAGCCTACTCCTCGGTTGTATGTACCCATAATACATACGTAAGTGGATACGATTTGCCAAAGGTCGATATTGCTCTTTATACGTTTTATAAGAGGGGGGTGGGGTACCGAAGCGGGGTTGAAGAAAGAAAGGGTACAATAGTAATTGACCAAATGCCACACAATAGTAGTTTCTTCCATGGACTACAAGAGTATAATTGGCACACAACTAGAAACAGTAGTTGAACTACATCTTTCATGTGTGCACCGAATTACCCACAGACTATCTAAAAAGAATCTTCAGTATACAACAACGTATCTATTCAGCATACAACATACGTACTATTCAGTATGCAACAACGTTCATAATCTGTATACAGCAAGATACTGAAGTCTGAGATATATACAGCAGACCACTGATTCTTAAACAGAACCACATGGCTCCTCGTCTTAGCTAGGTCAAAATAAGAAGGAAAACATAAGAACTATCCAAGTTCCTTCAAGGATGACCACAATACAAGATCACAAGCCAGTAAGCCACAGTACAGTAGTAGTAATAAACTGAGTCTCCTGTAGTGAAGCGGGCATCAAATGAAGGTCAGGTTGTGAAGATTCAAATCCCTCAACTGCTTATGCTTTTCAAGCTCTTCTTGCATCCTCGGCAGGCACATCGGATAGGTAACCAACAAGACACTTTCAAAATCGCCTTTTGTGTACTCCAACGGTTTCACCCCTGGAAAGCTCTTCAAAGGCTTCATAAAACTTTCCATTCGACACATGAGCGTGTCCCTATAGAACTTCAGAAAGGTCATGGCTGATCCTTCGGTGTCGTATGGTCCGCTGCGGTGGAACGACTCCTCCAGCAGAAGATTGCCTTCCAACTTTTCTACCCACTTGTCACCATAGGGCAGAGAACTAAGGATGTCATTTTGCTCAGGGCTGCCATCCAGCACAGATGTGATATGGTCACACATATCAAGATAGAACTGATACCTGTTACTAAGAGGGACAAGAGAAGCATGCGTGCTTATGACATACTCCGCACAGATTGCACCGGGGGATGTCATCAGCTGCAACAGGTGCTTAAGAGCAACTCCAACGGCCGACCCAAACGGACGGCGTTTTTGTCCGTTTGGGTCGGTCGCCCGCCTGCCATCCGCCTTTTTTTAGTTTTAAGTCGGCAGTGTGTCCAACAGACCGACCCATTTTCATGACCGCGCGCGTTTAACATCGTGCCGTCGCCCTGATTTGACGCTCCAGCATGCGGGAAAGGTTCGCGCGCGCTGGTTTTGGCGCTCCAGCGGGCGGGAAAGGTTCGCGCGCGCGCCGCGGCCGGCGCTCGCTATAAAAGAAGGCGCTCTCTCCACACTCTGTCGGCCGCCCACTCTCGCCGCCTCTGCGCCACCATGTCGATCCGCCGCCTACGCGCTTCGGATTTTCGTGGAGTCCGCGAGCGCCGCTCCGGCGCCTTCTCCGCCGAGATCTGGTTTCGCGAGAAACGTCTCGTCCTCGGCACCTTCGACACCGCAGAGGAGGCGGTCCGCGCGCACGACGCGGCGGCGTGGCGCCTCCTGAGGCCTCGTCGAGATATGAATTTTCCCAACGTGTCGAACCAGCGGGCGCAGGATCTGGCGCCTCTCCCGCGGCTTCTCACCGACGAGGATCGTCGTGTCCACCGGAGGCGGCAGCGTCGCCTCGCCATCGCAGAGAAGGACGTGGAAGCCTTGGTGCTGTGGCGTGGAGGCTACCCGCAGGACATCGTCGACGAGCGCCAGTTCTACAATCAATTGAGATCGGAGAGGGACGCGAGGAGGAGGGAGCGAGCCGCCTATCGGGAGGACAAGCGTTCGCGGAAGCAGGCAGCTCAATTGAAATTGAAGCTACGAGAAACGGTGGGTTGGAACTTTGAAGACGAGGCGTATACTGACGCCTACATTCAGACATCGGAGGAGGACATTACCGAGTCAGAGTCAGAAATCGATGGGTAGTGGTCTTTTCTTTTTATCTGTGTACGTTAGAATTATCTATGTATCCATTTTTATCTGAAAAAATGACCGGCGGCGTCGGCGACGTAGCAGGTGGGCGAGGGTGTGAATCCAATGTGCCACCGCCCAGCGGGCCCGGTGAGGAAAGAGGGCGAGCGCGCGCGTCCGTCTCGTGTTCACGCCGACGCAAATCCGGCTCAAAAATGGGCCTGGAATGGGTCGCCCGCGGACGAAAAACGGACGCGCATCCGTTTGGGTCGGCGCGTTGAACCGCCATTTTTGTCCGCGTCGATCCAAACGAACATGGATGGACGAAATGGGTCGCCCCATTGAAGTTCCTTTAATGTCTTCAGGATAAGAGCTGAATCATACCCGTCGAACACAGTCTTCTCAAAAATATCGCGGGCATCCTCGTAGTTTCTGAGTACCAGTTCATCGGTCTTCCCTCGTAGCAAGATTATAGCAGCCGTTTGGTTCTCAGCCATATATCGCCACGCCAAAGCTGTGGCGGGCCACACTTTTTTAGGCTGGTGTTTGGTTCTGCATGCAGGTTTGGCTCGCCACAGTGCGAAAGAGCTTCTACAGCAAACATTCTTGCCAAATGTGTGGCGTTCGTTTAGCCCGCCACACTTTCTGTGGCGTGTCACAGGTGTGGCTAGCACCTCAATTTAGGCGTGGCAATTTTAGTTCCCAACCAAACAAGGCCTATATTTGTGTGTTTCACCCTACCAGTAGATGTCACGGCAATGTCTGATGCGCAAAATCGCTCGGGGCACTTGCCAGCTCTGTGGAAATCGTGCAGAGTTCTGATGAGTGAAGCCACGAGGCGCCTGCCTTCTTCAGTCACCACCTGATGTGTCCTTCCCCTCATCTCACCGACAGGAGAGACGATGTGCATAACTGGTTTCAGTCTACTGACGTATTGGACGAGCGGTACGAATGTCTCTGCTCCAGATACGCGCTTCTTATAATTAACAACTTGGGGTTCCTCCTGTTTTCACCACAAAAGCGTCAGAGTACGTGATGAGGGCGAATGGTTCAAAGATTTGCACTCCACCCCACCCCCTTGTCTCAGAAATGGATAAAAATGTATGTATGTAAAATTAAAATACGTCTAAATACCTTCATTTCTCTAACAATTAATTCCGGGCGGATGGAGTACTGAATAAGAGAGAGTACACGAAAAAATTCTCCCACCATATTATTATAAGATGTTCCCGTCAAAAAAAAAAACTATTATAAGATGTTTTAACTTTTTTTCTGAATGGATGTATATAGAGACATCTTAGTGTGTTCACTCATTTTAGTCTATATATAGTCTATATTAAAATATCCCAAACATCTTATAATAGTGAACGCAGGGAGTACCTTGTTGCGGTTCCAATGAGCATTTACATTCTGCATGTGCATACACGTAATTTCAATGAACATTTCCATTCTGTATGTGCATATTGTTTTGATGTGGGAGAGAAAGAGGACATGATTGTTAGTTCTGTCGATTATGACAAGAGAATCTGGTCCACGGTACCTAGAATTCGTTATATTTTGGCAACAAAATTGTACTCAAGAATGCCTTATGGAGTATTTTGAATCACAGAAAGTAATTGACAAGGTCATCAAGTATATAATAAAATAAAAAATAAATGAAGGACCGCAAGATCATTTCGATGTTAAGAGCAATGGTACTAGATAATCCTCACTCAAGCAGAGTTAAACTCCGGATCAGCTCTAAGGGCAACTCTAACAGATCCCCTAAAAGGCCATAAGGGAGTAATATTTCTGGTTTACTCCCCTTACGGCGCACATAGCCGATCCCTTATCCTGCTTAGCGGAGTAAAACTTTTACTCCACCTCCCTATTTCTCTCAAAATTTTCCTAAATTTGCTCCACTCCGCCGCGGCCGAGTAAAACTGACGCCTCTCTCCTGCGCAACACTGTCTCTCGCTGACGCAACCGCCACCGATCACCGCCAGACCGACCGGAATGGATAGCCCGGCCCCTTCCCTCACCCGCCGGCCACCGGCGCCGACCTTTCGCCGCTGAAAACCACCCACGCGCTGCCGTTGCCGAATAAGAAGAGTTTGGGTATGAAGAAGACCCAGCCACGTGTCCAAGCTCCTCCAACCGCTCCAATGGTGTCCGAGGTGGCCACCGCCTCTCCGGTGATGGCATGCCGCCCTCCCGCCGCACCTACCGGAGGCAAACAGGCTCGAAAGCCGTCGGCGCTCGCGGAGGCGGCCGAGAAGAAGAAGATGAAGAAAGCCAAAGCGGCGCCTCGTCCTAGGCCGACGACTAGTGCTGCACCTCCGGGGGCCCTACGGCGACTGCTCCGGCGCGAGCGGCGGCCACAACCGGCAACAAGAATCACGGCCGCCAAGTGCTCAATGAAATGCCACCAAGGTAAAAATAAAAACCTCGCGTCGTGTCGGTATCCGATAGTGATTGTTGGTGATCGGTAATGATTTTTGATTGTGTTTGCTTTGATATTATAGCACGGAGATGAACACGGCCGAATTCCTCGCATCGTTGGAGTCCTGGGCTGCCATTGGCCTTGATGAGCTCAACTACGACTCGTTTTGGGATCATTCGGCCACCCAAGACATGGAGGACGAGGAGGCCGAGGAGCAGGTGGCCAAGGAGGAGGTGGCCGAGGAGGAGGAGGAGGTTGTGGGGGTGACCGAAGCAAGCACCAAGGTTCCAAGGTAACGGTTATGCTATGCATACTTCAATTTGAATGTTTTTAAGATATGTATTGTGTAGTACTTGAAGTTGGTGCAGCTAGGACACAAAATCGAGACAATTTTATTTTTACTCCACTAACTTTTAGGGGTTTAGGGGATCGGTCAGGTGCTGCCACCGTTAGTAGAGTAAAATTTTACTCTACTAACTTTACTCAGCCGTTTACTCCATTTTTTTATCTTTTCTTGGTGGTATTACTCTATTTATACACACCCTCACCCATCACAGTGTTTCATGCAAAGGAAAAAAATGAAACACTTTCCAAACTTCAGAGAATTATTGTGTTGTTGAGTCTGCAATATCAATTGGTTAATGTCATTGATGATAAAAAGTTTGAAGAAGTCCACTTGTATTTTTTTAGATTCAAGAGCAATGCTCATCCCCAATCAAACTATGTAATAAACTCCCTATCTACAAAATTGATCAATATCTATATTACTAGTGGCTAGTGAACTACATTTGGAGAGGCCGGGGGTCATCATCCTTTTCTAAAAAAAAGTGAACTACATTTGGAGAAAATAGTATGTTTCTTAAGGGCAACCTCTCCATTATTCCATTTAACAGACAACATTGGAAAATTATTTTAAGTGACATCCCCCTAACCTATAACATTACAAAGTTACCATGACATGTAAGACCAATTTGCAGTGGTGATAAGAAGAATTTGGCTGAAAAGAATTAGAGCAAGTGCAACGGCTACAAACAGCACATATGAGTATAGTAAAAAAAAATATGGGCATGTTGTACATCTTCAGTGGCGATATATTAACCAACAGTAACTCAAATTTAGGATGGTAAAGTATATACAGTTACGGAGAAGAGCTGAATGCCTGAGATGCATTGGAAATTAAATGATATAGAGCATCAATCAAGCCTTTGACACAGAAAAGAAAACCATGTAATTCTGTATTAATCTTCTGCTTGGAGATGCATTCAGACATGATTCGCACCAAGACCTGATCAGATGAATCAGAAGCAAGATGACAGTTTTGTACAGTTAACGAAAAAGCTGAATATCTGAAATGTATTGGGAATGAAAGCATGTACTGCATAAATCAAGCTTTTGACCCAGAAGATAAAACCATATAACTCTGTGTTAATCTTCAGTTTATCAAAACTCAACACATGCTGTCATGATTTATGTTGATTTTTGACCCTATAACTCTGTGTTAACCATATAACTCCTACTTCAAGATATCAAGACCTGATAACTTGAATGTAAAGCAAGATGACAGTTTTATCAAGACCGGTTGTGGCAGTGTAGGCACATCACATCAGACCTGTGCCTCAAGCTCTTTTGACTATTAATCCTATGAACTCACCTATCCAATCGCCCTTCTTTCCTAGCCCAATTGAGTAATTGCTCCCTGGCCGGAGCACCCAAGGAGTTTGATATCACGCGAAGTTTGCCGCTGCATGTTTTGCCAGGGAGTTTGGCACTAGAAGACTAGCGAGGAGTTGAGGAGATTAAGAATGGCGACGCTAATACGAAAGAGAACTCAAAGAATATGCAAATTAGCTAGAGAGGACACCAATTGACAAAGACTATGTTGGTAAGATCACAACTAACCTTGAGAGGACAAGCCGATCGCTGAAACTAGGCGTGGATTAGCTGCTGTTGGAACGGAAGCCAAAATGTGAAGGGGGTTTGTAGTGCTTGCTGGTTGACCAGACTAACCGGCACCAACCAGGAACCTATACACTGTCCCGCCTTCACGAAATTAATGTCTCACATATGTCACCACATGACCAACGAGAATGCAAGACTGCAATCGCGTTATTGAACCTCTTCCTCTTGGTAAAAAAAAATTCACATTATTGGACCTAAATCATTGAAAACCCCCGGAGTTCAACTTCAAAACGCATGACTGGGTCGACGGATTGACACTTGCTAATAAATATTTTGTAGCCGGCTATCTTTTATACTTTCCATTGCCGGGCTTTCTAATCCAATGGTTTCTCATACAAAGCACGTCGGATGAGGATGGCAGCTGAGACAGAGACACCTCGACGCCGAGGAGCACGCTGTCGATCATGGCCCTGCCGTCCGCCGGAAGTCGGCTGCTGCTCGCGGCCTTGAAGGCCAGCGCCTTGCCCTGCCGTGGCCGCGCCTCCAGTCCCCGACCAACTCCGGGGAGGTGTTGTGCTTTTCTTTTTTAAATTCAGGGGTCAGAAAGTGATCAAACAGGACAAATCATGAGATCAGTTTTTGTTGTAAAACGTTTACTGAAAACACGGTGATTTTTACAAAAAATTAGTGATCGGGTGGTTTTCTGCAGACCTAGCCGTAAATATGATGGTTTTCTGTAATTAACTCCAACGACACTTGATTTTTCTTATGAGTTTCTGATTGCTCACAGATTGTCCAGAACCATCTACTTTGTTTTACATCAATATACTCAGATAATAAAGTCTAAGAAATACAACCCACAACAACCGGGAACCTAAACAGTCCTACCTAATACACACCTTCACAAAAATGCCTTACTAAAGTCACCGCAAGACTTCCCCGATCAAAGAAAAAAAAGTCACCGCAAGACCAAGCAAAATGCAAGACTGTATCGCATTATGGAACCTAAATCAATGTTTATAGTTGATGACCACACCAACCACCCAAATTCAACTTCAAACCGTGGCGCTCGATTGACAGTTCAACACTTGCTACTCCCGCCGTCTCAAAATATAAAAACGTTTTTAATACTAGTGTAGTGTTAAAAATGTTCTTATATCATGGGACGGAGGGAGTAATAAATTCGTATTTTGTAGCCAGCTATCTCTTATACTTTTCCTTGCCGTGTTTTCTAACTCAAGCGATATTCATACAGAGCATGTCAAACAAGGGCGTTAGTTGAGACAGAGACACGTTGGCTCTCTTACAGGTGAGAGGACAACATTTGAGATGTTGGAAAATACTCACTCCGTTCTGAATTACTTGTCGCAGATATAGATGTATCTAGATGTATTTTAGTTCTAGATACATCCATTTTTGCGACGAGTAATTTGGAACGGAGGGAGTAGGTGGCATGTGTAGTATATACTTATGAAAACCTCACGAAATACTGGAAAAAGTATGGATGATAGCCCCCTCTCAACACTTTACCATTCTACAAATGATCACATTTCTCATTGAACACTAATATGAACACATATTGTAAACCTACAATTTTCTTTAACCTGTTTTTTCCAAAAATACAGATTAAATTTGTGAGTGCAAAAAATACAGAAAATCAACATATAACCTTTTTTCAGATATTTTTTGACATACATGTGCAGAGGACCAGGTGCATCAATGACATCTGGGTATTCCTATGAGTTTCTTCATTATACACCAGTATACTCAGAAATTTAAAATAAAGTCTGAGAAATACAACCAACAGCAACCGGGAACCTTTACAGTCCCACCTAATACACACATTCACGAAATGCCTTACATACGTCACCGCATGATAAGCCCAAATGCAAGACCGTAATCGTGTTATTAACCTAAATCAAAGTTTATAGTTGTTGACGGCACCAACCCCCTGAAAAAGCTAGGGTTAAGCGTGTTGCCTCCTGGCAGGGACGCCTTCGTGTTAATATAGGCAAAGCAATTACATGATAAGGCGCAGGTGGTTAGTTGGTTGTTAACTCGTCCTCTACTCCAAGCTATACATGAGATAGAGATTATCCTAGCCAACAACCTGCGCCTCAACTCAAATACAATCACGTTACAATGTCACGTTACAACTATGGTCCTACACTTTTAACATCCTCCCTCAATCTTAACGTATCAAGGTTCAGATTGCGCTTGAAGGCCTGTAGTTGCTTGACTTGTAACGGTTTTGTGAACCCATCTGCAACTTGATCTTCTGTTGGGATGAACTGAATATCCAGCAACTTTTGTGCAACCCTTTCTCGTACAAAATGGTAATCAATCTCTATGTGCTTTGTTCGTGCATGAAACACTGGATTTGCAGACAAATACGTTGCTCCAAGATTGTCACACCATAAGCACGACACACTTGTTCTTCCAATGCCAAGTTCATCAAGTAAAGTTTCAATCCACATTACCTCAGCTGTTGCATTTGCCAAAGATTTATATTCCGCCTCAGTGCTCGAGCGTGACACTATAGCCTGCTTCTTAGCACTCCAGGATATCAGATTCGACCCAAGAAAGATTGCAAATCCCCCTATAGATCTTCTATCATCAGGGCATCCAGCCCAGTCTGCATCAAAAAACGCACTTACTGTGGTTGAAGAAGATTTACATAATTTCAGCCCAGTGTTGGCACTCCCTTCAAGATACCTCAATATCCTTTTTACAGCTGTCCAATGTACAGAGGTAGGAGCATGTAAGAATTGACAAACTTTATTAACAGCAAAGGATATATCAGGTCTTGTTAGTGTCAAGTACTGGAGAGCACCAACTACACTTCTGTACTTAGTTCCTTCTTCTGGGCTTAGTAATTCTCCTTCATATAATGACAACTTATCAGTGATAGCCATAGGTGTACTGGAGGGTTTGCAATCCTTCATTCCTACACGTCTGATTACATCTTTGGCATATTTTTCCCGAGTTAACATAATATCATCATGCAACTTTTTTACCTCAATACCTAGGAAGTAGTGTAACTCTCCTAGGTCTTTAAGAGCAAACTCATTTTTCAAATTTGATAACAATGCTGCGGTAGCTTCCTGTGAAGAGCTGGCAACAATTATGTCATCAACATAAATTAACATAAATATCATCACCTTCCCTTTCTTGAAGAAGAAAAGAGAATTGTCACCCCTTGAAGGCTTGAAACCAAGTTGCTGA
This sequence comes from Triticum urartu, assembly GCF_003073215.2. Taxonomy (NCBI): domain Eukaryota; kingdom Viridiplantae; phylum Streptophyta; class Magnoliopsida; order Poales; family Poaceae; genus Triticum; species Triticum urartu. Next base: position 108,908,336 of record NC_053022.1, read on the forward strand.
AGCTTTGCACTTAATCTTGAATACCAGGCTCTAGGTGCCTACTTTAGACCATACAAGGCCTTGTCCAACTTGCACACATGATGTGGCTTTGAACCATTTTCAAACCCAGGTGGTTGTCTCATATAGACCTCCTCCTTGAGAACGCCATGTAAGAACGCATTCTGAACATCCAATTGGCGAAGACTCCACCCCCTGGAGACAGCAATAGATAGAACAAGTCTAATAGTAGGAGCTTTAACTACGGGACTAAAAGTATCCTCATAATCAATACCATATCGTTGTTTGAAGCCCTTAGCTACTAGTCTAGCCTTATATCTATCTATTGTGCCATCAGGTCTCTTTTTAATTTTATACACCCATTTACAATCAATAATATTCCTCCTCGCTTAGGAGGAACCAAACGCCAAGTTTGGTTTTTCATAAGTGCATGATACTCTATATTCATGGCATTTTTCCAATTATCATTTCCTAGAGCTTCGGTCAAGTTTTGGGGCTCACCAGTAGAAGCAAAATTTGCAAATTTGAAGTGCTTATCATACCTGAGTGTCCCATCTTTGTAAACTGTGGGTTTTGAAATACCTCATTGTGCTCGTGTAGTCATCCGAGGAGGTGTGTTGGAGCGTACAGGTGCGGCAACCGCAGAAGATCCCGATCCCGCCACAGCAGAACCAACCTCGTCTGTCGCGAGGTCGGACGATGTTGGATCGCGTGCTGGTGGAGCAGGAGAATCCCGCCTTGACAAGTCAGCGGGCGCCACATGGCCACGGGCCAGCGTGCGGTCGCGCCCGCCATCATTGCGCCGCGCAGCAGGGGACAGGTGACCAGGTTCAGGCCCACCCGCCTCATGACGACTCGGGCGCGGAGACAGAGAAGAGGCCGGCCCACCCGACCGGCCTGGAGACCCGTGCCAGGCGTCACCCGGGGAGTGGATGGCCCCGGATTCTGGTGGGGGTGGCGTCGGGGGATCTGCCTGGGGTGTCAGCGGATCCGCCTGGGGATCTGTTCCCGCTTCAGCTCCAGAATCGGCGCGTCCAGGCGAATCTGCCTCGTGTTCGCCGCCAGGTGTTTCCTGCTGCTGTTGCATAAAATCACAAGCATTTGGAGTGCAGTTTTTTTCACCGCTATCTCCGTCAGAAGCAGGGCTATATAACAAATGATCATCAGCATAATATTCATCCCCATGATCGGTTGGGTTTAGTAACTCCGGACTCAAAAGAAGAATTTCTGCCCGAAGCCGTGCACCGGCATTTGGGTGAAGTGTAGCGAAGGGAAATACATTTTCATCGAAGATGACATCCCTGGAGATATACACTCGTCCTGTTGAAATATCAAGGCATTTAAAACCTTTGTGAAGATTGCTATATCCAAGAAAAGTGCATTGTTTGGAAGGAAACTGAAGTTTGTGCCTGTTATAGGGTCGGAGGTTGGGCCAACAAGCACACCCAAAAATCCTAAGTGCAGAATAATTGGGTTTTTCATGGAACAATCGCTCAAGAGGGGTTTCAAACTTGATAACTTTGCTAGGGAGGCGATTGATCAAATAGGTGGCAGCAATAAATGCCTCATCCCAAAATTTTAAGGGCATAGAGGCTTGGGCAAGAAGAGACAAGCCCACTTCGACTATATGTCGATGTTTTCTCTCTGCTGACCCGTTCTGTTGATGCGCATGGGGACAAGATACTGTTGGGGAACGTAGCAGAAATTCAAAATTTTCCTACGTGTCACCAAGATCTATCTATGGAGAAACCAGCAACGAGGGGAAGGAGAGTGCATCTACATACCCTTGTAGATCGCTACGCGGAAGCGTTCAAGTGAACGGGGTTGATGGAGTCGTACTCGTCGTGATTCAAATCACCGGAGATCCTAGTGCCGAACGGACGGCACCTTCGCGTTCAACACACGTACAGCCCGGTGACGTCTCCTACGCCTTGATCCAGCAAGGGGTGAAGGAGAGGTTGGGAAAGACTCCATCCAGCAGCACCACGACGGCATGGTGGTGAAGGAGGAGCGTGGCAATCCTGCAGGGCTTCGTCAAGCACCACGGGAGAAGAGGAGGACTTGGGAGAGGGGAAGGGCTGCGCCAAGACTTGGGTGCGGCTGCCCTCCCACCCCCCACATATATATAGGGGCAAGGGAGAGGGGGGCCGGCCCCCTCAGATCCAATCTGAGGAGGGGGCGGCGGCCAAGGGGGGTTTCCTTGCCCCCCAAGGCAAGGGGGGCGCCCCCCCTTTAGGGTTCCCCCAAACCCTAGGCGCATGGGCCCTAAGGGGGGAGGCGCCCAGCCCACTAAGGGGCTGGTCCCGCTCCACATACAGCCCATAGGGCCCTCCGGGGCAGGTGGACCCTCCCGGTGGACCCCCGGAACCCCTCCGGTGGTCCCGGTACAATACCGGTAACCCCCGAATTATTTCGGTGACCGTATGATGACTTCCCATATATAAATCTTTACCTCCGGACCATTCCGGAACTCCTCGTGACGTCCTGGATCTCATCCGGGACTCCAAACAACATTCGGTAACCACGTATATCTATTCCCTATAACCCTAGCGTCATCGAACCTTAAGTGTGTAGACCCTACGGGTTCGGGAACCATGCAGACATGACCGAGACGTTTTCCGGTCAATAACCAACAACGGGATCTGGATACCCATGTTGGTTCCTACATGTTCCACGATGATCTCATTGGATGAACCACGATGTCGAGGATTCGATCAATCCCGTATACAATTCCCTTTGTCTAGCGGTACGATACTTGCCCGAGATTCGATCGTCGATATCCCGATACCTTGTTCAATCTCATTACTGGCAAGTCTCTTTTACTCGTTCCGTAACACATCATCCCGTGATCAACTCCTTGATCACATTGTGCACATTATGATGATGTCCTACCGAGTGGGCCCAGAGATACCTCTCCGTCACACGGAGTGACAAATCCCAGTCTCGATTCGTGCCAACCCAACATACACTTTCGGAGATACCTGTAGTGTACCTTTATAGCCACCCAGTTACTTGTGACGTTTGGCACACCCAAAGCATTCCTACGGTATCCGGGAGTTGCACAATCTCATGGTCTAAGGAAATGATACTTGACATTAGAAAAGCTTTAGCAAACGAACTACACGATCTTGTGCTAGGCTTAGGATTGGGTCTTGTCCATCACATCATTCTCCCAATGATGTGATCCCGTTATCAACGACATCCAATGTCCATGGTCAGGAAACCGTAACCATCTATTGATCAACGAGCTAGTCAACTAGAGGCTTACTAGGGACATGGTGTTGTCTATGTATCCACACATGTATCTGAGTTTCCTATCAATACAATTCTAGCATAGATAATAAATGATTATCATGAACAAGGAAATATAATAATAACTAATTTATTATTGCCTCTAGGGCATATTTCCAACAGCCTCCCACTTGCACTAGAGTCAATAATCTAGTTCACATCGTCATGTGATTAACACTCACAGGTCACATTGCCATGTGACCAACATCCAAAGAGTTTACTAGTGTCACTAAACTAGTTCACATCATCATGTGATTAAGACTCAATGAGTTCTGGGTTTGATCATGTTTTGCTTGTGAGAGAGGTTTTAGTCAACGGGTCTGCAACATTCAGATCCGTATGTACTTCGCAAATTTCTATGTCATCTTGTAGATGCAACTACTACGCTACATTTGGAGCCATTACAAATAACTGTTCTACTTGGAGCTATTCTAAATTGTTGCTCCATTATACGTATCCGGTATCTCTACTCAGAGTTATCCGGATAGGTGTTAAGCTTCCATCGACGTAACTCTTTACGTCGAACTCTTTATCACCTCCATAATTGAGAAACGTGTCCTTATTACTCCAAGGACAATTTTGACCGATGTCTAGTGATCCACTCCTAGATCACCTTTGTACCCTCTTGCCAGACATGTGGCAAGGCACACATCAGGTGCGGTACTCAGCATGGCATACCGTATAGAGCCTATGACAAAAGCATAGGGGACGACATTCGTCCTTTCTCTTTCTTCTGCCGTGGTCGAGCTTTAAGTCTTAACTTCATACCTTACAACTCAGGCAAGAACTCCTTCTTTGACTGATCCATCTTGAACACCTTCAAGATCATGTCAAGGTATGTGCTCATTTGAAAGTACCATTAAGTGTTTTGATCTATCCTTATAGATCTTGATGCTCAATGTTCAAGTAGCTTAATCCAGGCTTTCCATTGAAAAACACTTTCCAAATAACCCTATATGCTTTCCAGAAATTCTACGTCATTTCTGATCCATAATATGTCAACAACATATACTCATCGGAAATTCTATAGTGCTCCCACTCACTTCTTTGGAAATACAAGTTTCTCATAAACTTTGTATTCACCCAAAATCTTTGATCATCTCATCAAAGCATACATTCCAACTCCGAGATGCTTACTCCAGTCCTTAGAAGGATTGCTGGAGCTTTGCATACTTATTAGCATCTTTCAGGATTGACAAAACCTTCCGGTTGTACCACATACAACCTTTCCTCAAGAAAATCGTCGAGGAAACAATGTTTTGACATCCTATCTGCAAGATTTCATAAATAATGCAGTAATCGCTAATATAATTCCAACAGACTCTTAGCATCGCTACGAGTGAGAAAGTCTCATCATAGTCAACTCCTTGAACTTGTCGGAAAAAATCTTAACGACAAGTCGAGCTTTCTTAATGGTGATACTTACCATCATTGTCTGTCTTCCTTTTAAAATCCATCTGTACTCAACAGCCTTACGACCATCGAGCCGTTCTGCCAAAGTCTACACTTTTGTTTTTCATACATGGATCCTCCCTCGGATTTTATGGCCTCGAGCCATTTATCGGAATCCGGGCCCACCATCGCTTCTCCATAGCTCGTAGGTTCATTGTTGTCTAGCAACATGACTTCCAAGACAGGATCACGTACCACTCTGAAGTAGTACGCATCCTTGTCATCCCACGAGGTTTGGTAGTGACTTGATCTGAAGTTTCATGATCACTATCATAAGCTTCCACTTCAATTGATGTAGGTGCCACAGGAACAACTTCCTGTGCCCTGCCACACACTAGTTGAAGAGACGGTTCAACAACCTCATCAAGTCTCCACCATCCTCCCACTCAATTCTTTCGAGAGAAACTTTTCCTCGAGAAAGGACCCGATTCTAGAAACAATCCCTTATTGCTTTCGGATCTGAGACAGGAGGTATACCCAACTGTTTTTGGGTGTCCTATGAAGATGCATTTATCCGCTTTGGGTTTGAGCTTATCAGCCTGAAACTTTTTCACATAAGTGTCGCAGCCCCAAACTTTTAAGAAATGACAGCTTAGGTTTCTCTAAACCATAGTTCATACGGTGTCATCTCATCGGAATTACGTGGTGCCCTATTTAAAGTGAATGCGGTTGTCTCTAATGCCTAACCCATAAACTATCGTGGTAATTCGATAAGAGACATCATGGTATGCATCATATCCAATAGGGTGCAGTTATGATGTTCAGACACACCATCACATTATGGTGTTCCAGGCTGTATTAGTTGTGAAACAATTTCCACAATGTCTTAATTCTATGCCAAACTCGTAATTCAGATATTCATCTCTATGATCATATCATAGATATTTTATCCTCTTGTCACGACGATCTTTCAACTTCACCCTGAAATTACTTGAACCTTTCAATAATTCAGACTCATGATTCATCAAGTAAATATACTCAACATCTACTCAAATCATCTGTGAAGCAAGAACATAACGATATCCACTACATGCCTCAGCACTCATTGGACTGCACACATCAAAATGTATTACTTCCAACAAGTTGCTTTCTAGTTCCATTTTACTGAAAACGAGGCTTTCAGTCATCTTGCCCATGTGGTATGATTTGCATGTCTCAAGTGATTCAAAATCAAGTGAGTCCAAACGGTCCATTTGCATGGAGTTTCTTTCATGCATATACACCAATAGACATGGTTCGCATGTCTCAAACTTTTCAAAAACGAGTGAGCCCAAAGATCCATCAACATGGAGCTTCTTCATGCGTTTTATACCGATATGACTTACGTGGCAGTGCCACAAGTAGGTGGTACTATCATTACTATCTTATATCTTTTGGCATGAACATGTGTATCACTACGATCGAGATTCAATAAACCATTCATTTTAGGTGCAAGACCATTGAAGGTATTATTCAAATAAACAGAGTAACCATTATTCTCCTTAAATGAATAACCGTATTGCGATAGACATAATCCAATCATGTCTATGCTCAACGCAAACACCAATCTTGATGGTAGAGGGAGCGTACGATATTTGATCAACCTTGGAAATACTTCCAACACATATCGTCATCTCACCTTTAGCTAGTCTCTGTTTATTCCGTAGCTTTTATTTCGAGTTACTAACACTTAGCAACCGAACTGGTATCTAATACCCTGGTGCTACTAGGAGTACTAGTAAAGTACACATTAACATAATGTATATCCAATATACTTCTATCGACCTTGCCAGCCTTCTTATCTACCAAGTATCTAGGGTAATTCTGCTCCAGTGGCTGTTCCCTTTATTACAGAAGCACTTAGTCTCGGGTTTGGGTTCAACCTTGGGTTTCTTCACTAGAGCAGCAGCTGATTTGCCGTTTCATGAAGCATCCCTTTTTGCCCTTGCCCTTCTTGAAACTAGTGGTTTCACCAACCATCAACAATTGATGCTCCTTCTTGATTTCTACTTTTGTGGTGTCAAACATCGCGAATATCTCAAGGATCATCATATATGTCCCTGATACATTATAGTTCATCAGGAAGCTCTAGCATCTTGGTGGTAATGACTTCGGAGAAACATCAATATCTCATCTGGAAGATCAACTCCCACTCGATTCAAATGATTGTTGTACTCAGACAATCTGAGCACAAGCTCAACAATTGAGCTTTTCTCCTTAGTTTGTAGGCTAAGAAAATCGTCGGAGGTCTTATACCTCTTGACGTGGGCACGAGCCTGAAATCCCAATTTCAGCCCTCGAAACATCTCATATGTTTCGCGATGTTTCAAAATGTCTTCGGTGCCTCAACTCTAAACCGTTTAACTGAACTATCACGTAGTTATCAAAATGTGTATATCAGATGTTCGCAACATCCACAGACGACGTTCGAGGTTCAGCACACTGAGCGGTGCATTAAGGACATAAGCCTTCTATGAAGCAATGAGGACAATCCTCAGTTTATGGACCTAGTCCGCATAATTGCTACTATCATCTTTCAACTAAATTTTCTCTAGGAACATATCTAAACAGTAGAACTAAAGCGCGAGCTTCAACATAATTTGCGAAGACCTTTTGACTATATTCAGGATAATTAAGTTCATCTTATGAACTCCCACTCAGATAGACATCCCTCTAGTCATCTAAGTGATTACGTGATCCGAGTCAACTAGGCCGTGTCCGATCATCACGTGAGACAGACTAGTCATCATCGGTGAATATCTTCATGTTGATCGTATCTACCATACGACTCATGCTCGACCTTTCGGTCTCTTGTGTTCCGAGGCCATGTCTGTACATGCTAGGCTCGTCAAGTCAACCTAAGTGTTTCGCGTGTGTAAATCTGTCTTACACCTGTTGTATGTGAACGTTAGAATCTATCACACCCGATCATCACGTGGTGCTTCGAAACAACGAACTGTCGCAACGGTGCACAGTTAGGGGGAACACCTTCTTGAAATTATTATGAGGGATCATCTTATTTACTACCGTCGTTCTAAGTAAACAAGATGCAAAAACATGATAAACATCACATGCAATCAAATAGTGACATGATATGGCCAATATCATATTGCTCCTTCTGATCTCCATCTTCGGGGCTCCATGATCATCATCATCACCGGCATGACACGATGATCTCCATCATCATGATCTCCATCATCGTGTCTTTATGAAGTTGTCTCGCCAATTATTACTTCTACTACTACAGCTAACGGTTAGCAATAAAGTAAAGTAATTACATGACGTTTATGTTGACACGCGGGTCATAAATAAATTAAGACAACTCCTATGGCTCCTGCCGGTTGTCATACTCATCGACATGCAAGTCGTGATTCCTATTACAAGAACATGATCATCTCATACATCACATATATCATTCATCACATCCTTTGTCCATATCACATCACATAGCATACCCTGCAAAAACAAGTTAGATGTCCTCTAATTGTTGTTTGCATGTTTTATGTGGCTGCTATGGGTTTCTAGCAAGAATGTTTCTTACCTACGCAAAGACCACAACGTGATATGCGAATTGCTATTTACCCTTCATAAGGACCCTTTTCATCGAATCCGATCCGACTAAAGTGGGAGAGACAGACACCCGCTAGCCACCTTATGCAACTAGTGCATGTCAGTCGGTGGAACCAGTCTCACGTAAGAGTACGTGTAAGGTCGGTCCGGGCCGCTTCATCCCACAATGCCGCCGAATCAAGATTGGACTAGTAACGGTAAGCATATTGAACAAAATCAACGCCCACAACTACTTTGTGTTCTACTCGTGCAAAGAATCTACGCAATAGACCTAGCTCATGATGCCACTGTTGGGGAACGTAGCAGAAATTCAAAATTTTCCTACGTGTCACCAAGATCTATCTATGGAGAAACCAGCAACGAGGGGAAGGAGAGTGCATCTACATACCCTTGTAGATCGCTACACGGAAGCGTTCAAGTGAACGGGGTTGATGGAGTCGTACTCGTCGTGATTCAAATCACCGGAGATCCTAGTGCCGAACGGACGGCACCTCCGCGTTCTACACACGTACTGCCCGGTGACATCTCCTACGCCTTGATCCAGCAAGGGGTGAAGGAGAGGTTGGGAAAGACTCCATCCAGCAGCAGCACGACGGCATGGTGGTGAAGGAGGAGCGTGGCAATCCTGCAGGGCTTCGCCAAGCACCACGGGAGAAGAGGAGGACTTGGGAGAGGGGAAGGGCTGCGCCAAGACTTGGGTGCGGCTGCCCTCCCACCCCCACATATATATAGGGGCAAGGGAGAGGGGGGCCGGCCCCCTCAGATCCAATCTGAGGAGGGGGCGGCGGCCAAGGGGGGTTTCCTTGCCCCCCAAGGCAAGGGGGGCGCCCCCCCTTTAGGGTTCCCCCAAACCTAGGCGCATGGGCCCTAAGGGGGGAGACGCCCAGCCCACTAAGGGGCTGGTCCCTCTCCACATACAGCCCATAGGGCCCTCCGGGGCAGGTGGACCCTCCCGGTGGACCCCCGGAACCCCTCCGGTGGTCCCGGTACAATACCGGTAACCCCCGAATTATTCCGGTGACCGTATGATGACTTCCCATATATAAATCTTTACCTCCGGACCATTCCGGAACTCCTCGTGACGTCCAGGATCTCATCCGGGACTCCAAACAACATTCGGTAACCACGTATATCTATTCCCTATAACCCTAGCGTCATCGAACCTTAAGTGTGTAGACCCTACGGGTTCGGGAACCATGCAGACATGACCGAGACGTTCTCCGGTCAATAACCAACAGCGGGATCTGGATACCCATGTTGGTGAAGGAAATATGCCCTAGAGGCAATAATAAAGTTATTATTTATTTCCTTATATCATGATAAATGTTTATTATTCATGCTAGAATTGTATTAACCGGAAACATAATACATGTGTGAATACATAGACAAACAGAGTGTCACTAGTATGCCTCTACTTGACTAGCTCGTTAATCAAAGATGGTTATGTTTCCTAACCATAGACAAAGAGTTGTTATTTGATTAACGAGGTCACATCATTAGTTGAATGATCTGATTGACATGACCCATTCCATTAGCTTAGCACCCGATCGTTTAGTATGTTTCTATTGCTTTCTTCGTGACTTATACATGTTCCTATGACTATGAGATTATGCAACTCCCGTTTGCCGGAGGAACACTTTGGGTGCTACCAAACGTCACAACGTAACTGGGTGATTATAAAGGAGCATTACAGGTGTCTCCAAAGGTACATGTTGGGTTGGCGTATTTCGAGATTAGGATTTGTCACTCCGATTGTTGGAGAGGTATCTCTGGGCCCTCTCGGTAATGCACGTCACATAAGCCTTGCAAGCATTGCAACTAATGAGTTAGTTGCGGGATGATGTATTACAGAACGAGTAAAGAGACTTGCCGGTAACGAGATTGAACTAGGTATTGGATACCGACGATCGAATCTCGGGCAAGTAGAATCTCGGGCAAGTATAACCGATAAGGGAACAACGTATGTTGTTATGCGGTCTGACCGATAAAGATCTTCGTAGAATATGTAGGAGCCAATATGGGCATCCAGGTCCCGCTATTGGTTATTGACCGGAGACGTGTCTCGGTCATGTCTACATTGTTCTCGAACCCGTAGGGTCCGCACGCTTAAGGTTACGATGACAGTTATATTATGAGTTTATGCATTTTGATGTACCGAAGGTTGTTCGGAGTCCCGGATGTGATCACGGACATGATGAGGAGTCTCGAAATGGTCGAGACGTAAAGATTGATATATTGGAAGCCTTATGTTGGATATCGGAAGTGTTCCGGGTGAAATCGGGATTTTACCGGAGATACCGGGAGGGTTACCGGAACCCCCCGGGAGCTATATGGGCCATAGTGGGCCTTAGTGGAAAAGAGAAGAGGCAGCCCCAGATGGGCTAACGCCCCTCCCTCCCCTAGTCCTATTAGGACTAGGAGAGGTGGCCGGCCCCCTCTCTCTCTTTTCCCCCTCCGGCGAATTATTCCAACTAGGATTGGGGGGGAATCCTACTCCCAGAGGGAGTAGGACTCTCCTGGCGCGCCACCTGTGGCCGGCCAGCCCTCCCCCCTTGTCCTTTATATACTGAGGCAGAGGCACCCAGAACACACAAGTTGATCCACGTGATCTATTCCTTAGCCGTGTGCGGTGCCCCCAGCCACCAATAGTCCTCGATAATACTGTAGCGGAGTTTAGGCGAAGCCCTGCTGCTGTAGTACATCAAGATCGTCACCACGCCGTCGTGCTGACGGAACTCTTCCCCGACACTTTGCTGGATCGGAGTCCGGGGATCGTCATCGAGCTGAACGTGTGCTCGAACTCGGAGGTGCCGTAGTTTCGGTGCTTGATCGGTTGGATCGTGAAGACGTACGACTACTTCCTCTACGTTGTGTCAACGCTTCCGCAGTCGGTCTGCGTGGGTACGTAGACAACACTCTCCCCTCTCGTTGCTATGCATCACATGATCTTGCGTGGCGTAGGAATTTTTTTGAAATTACTACGAAACCCAACAGTAAACCCAACAGTGGCATCCGAGCCTAGGTTATTTATGTTGATGTTATATGCACGAGTAGAACACAAGTGTGGGCGATATAAGTCATACTGCCTACCAGCATGTCATACTTTGGTTTGGCGGCATTGTTGGACGAGACGACCCGGACCAACATTACGCGTACGCTTACGCGAGACCGGTTCCCCCGACGTGCTTTGCACATAGGTGGCTTGCGGGCGACTGTCTCTCCAACTTTAGTTGAACCAAGTATGGCTACGCCCGGTCCTTGAGAAGGTTAAAACGGAGTCTATTTGACAAACTATCGTTGTGGTTTTGATGCGTAGGTGAGATTGGTTCTTTCTTAAGCCCGTAGCAGCCACGTAAAACTTGCAACAACAAAGTAGAGGACGTCTAACTTGTTTTTGCAGGGCATGTTGTGATGTGATATGGTCAAGACATGATGATGAATTTTATTGTATGAGATGATCATGTTTTGTAACCGAGTTATCGGCAACTGGCAGGAGCCTTATGGTTGTCGTTTTATTGTATGCAATGAAATCGCGATGTAATGCTTTACTTTATTACTAAGCGGTAGTGATAGTTGTGGAAGCATAAGATTGGCGAGACGACAACGATGCTGCGATGGAGATCAAGGTGTCGCGCCGATGACGATGGTGATCATGACGGTGCTTCGAAGATGGAGATCACAAGCACAAGATGATGATGGCCATATCATATCACTTATATTGATTGCATGTGATGTTTATCCTTTTATGCATCTTATCTTGCTTTGATTGACGGTAGCATTATAAGATGATCTCTCACTAAATTATCAAGAAGTGTTCTCCCTGAGTATGCACCGTTGCCAAAGTTCGTCGTGCCCAGACACCACGTGATGATCGGGTGTGATAAGCTCTACATCCATCTACAACGGGTGCAAGCCAGTTTTGCACACGCAGAATACTCAGGTTAAACTTGACGAGCCTAGCATATGTAGATATGGCCTCGGAACACGGAGACCGAAAGGTCGAACGTGAATCATATAGTAGATATGATCAACATAACGATGTTCACCATTGAAAACTACTCCATCTCACGTGATGATCGGTTATGGTTTAGTTGATTTGGATCACGTGATCACTTAGAGGATTAGAGGGATGTCTATCTAAGTGGGAGTTCTTAAGTAATATGATTAATTGAACTTAAATTTATCATGAGCTTAGTCCTGGTAGTATTTTGCAAATTATGTTGTAGATCAATAGCTCGCGTTGTTGCTTCCCTGTGTTTATTTTGATATGTTCCTAGAGAAAATTGTGTTGAAAAGATGTTAGTAGCAATGATGCGGATTGGATCCGTGATCTGAGGTTTATCCTCATTGCTGCACAGAGGAATTATGTCCTTGATGCACCGCTAGGTGATAGACCTATTGCAGGAGCAGATGCTGACGTTATGAACGTTTGGCTAGCTAAATATGATGACTACTTGATAGTTTAGTGCACCATGCTTAACGGCTTAGAATCGGGACTTCAAAGACGTTTTGAACGTCATGGACCATATGAGATGTTCCAGGAGTTGAAGTTAATATTTCAAGCAAATAACCGAGTTGAGAGATATGAAATCTCCAACAAGTTCTATAGCTAAAAGATGGAGGATAATCGCTCAACTAGTGAGCATGTGCTCAGATTGTCTGGTACTACAATCGCTTGAATCAAGTGGGAGTTAATCTTCCAGATAAGATAGTGCTTGACAGAATTCTCTAGTCACCATCACCAAGTTAGTAGAACTTCGTGATGAACTATAGTATGCAAGGGATGACGAAAACGAATCCCGAGCTTTTCATGATGATGAAATCGATGAAGGTAGAAATCAAGAAAGAGCATCAAGTGTTGATGGTTGACAAGATCACTAGTTTCAAGAAAAGGGCAAAGGGAAGAAGGGGAAATTCAAGAAGAACGGCAAGCAAGTTGCTGTTCAAGTGAAGAAGCCCAAGTCTGGTCCTAAGCCTGAGACTAAGTGCTTCTACTGCAAAGGGACTGGTCACTGGAAGCGGAACTGCCCCAAGTATTTGGCGGATAAGAAGGATGGCAAAATGAACATAAGTATATTTGATATACATGTTATTGATGTGTACTTTACTAGTGTTTATAGCAACCCCTCAGTATTTGATACTAGTTCAGTTGCTAAGATTAGTAACTCGAAACAGGAGTTGCAGAATAAACAGAGACTAGTTAAGGGTGAAGTGACGATGTGTGTTGGAAGTGGTTCCAAGATTGATATGATCGTCATCGCACACTCCCTATACTTTCGGGATTAGTGTTGAACCTGAATAAGTGTTATTTGGTGTTTGCGTTAAGCATGAATATGATTTGATCATGTTTATTGTAATACGGTTATTCATTTAAGTAAGAGAATAAATTGTTGTTCTGTTTACATGAATAAAACCTTATATGGTTACACACCCAATGAAAATAGTTCATAGGATCTCGATCATAGTGATACACATAATCATAATATTGAAACCAAAAGATGCAAAGTTAATAATGATAGTGCAACTTATTTGTGGCACTGTCGTTTAGGTCATATTGGTGTAAAGCGCATGAAGAAACTCCATGCTGATGGGATTTTGGAATCACTTGATTATGAATCACTTGATGCTTGCGAACCATGCCTCATGGGCAAGATGACTAAGACTCCGTTCTCCGGAGCGAGCAACTGACTTATTGGAAATAATACATATTGATGTATGCGGTCCGATGAGTGTTAAGGCTCACGGCAAGTATCGTTATTTTCTGAACTTCACAGATGATTCGAGCAAATATGGGTATATCTACTTGATGAAACATAAGTCTGAAACATTTGAAAAGTTCAAAGAATTTCAGAGTGAAGTGGAAAATCATCGTGACAAGAAAATAAAGTTTCTACGATCTGATCGCGGAGACAAATATTTGAGTTACGAGTTTGGTCTTCAGTTAAAACAATGTGAAATAGTTTCACTACTCACGCCACCTGGAACACCACATCATAATGGTGTGTTCGAACATCATAACCGTACTTTATTAGATATGGTGCGATCTATGATGTCTTATACTGATCTACCACTATCGTTTTGGGGTTATGCATTAGAGACAGCTGCATTCACGTTAAATAGGGCACCATCTAAATCCGTTGAGATGATACCGTGTGAACTATGGTTTGGCAAGAAACCTAAGCTGTCGTTTCTTAAAGTTTGGGACTGCGATGCTTATGTGAAAAAGTTTCAACATGATAAGCTCAAACCCAAATCGGAGAAGTAAATCTTCATAGGATATCCAAAGGAAACTATTGGATACACCTTCTATCACAGATCCGAAGGCAAGACTTTTGTTGCTAAATTCGGAGTTTTTCTAGAGAAGGAGTTTCTCTCGAAAGAAGTGAGTGGGAGGAAAGTAGAACTTGATGAGGTAACTGTACCTGCTCCCTTATTGGAAAGTAGTTCATCACAGAAATCTGTTCCTGTGACTACTACACCAATTAGTGAGGAAGCTAATGATGATGATCATGTAACTTCAGATCAAGTTACTACCAAATCTCGTAGGTAAACCAGAGTGAGATCCACACCAGAGTGGCACGGTAATCCTATTCTGGAAGTCATGTTACTAGACCATGACGAACTTGCGAACTATGAGGAAGCGATGATGAGCCCAGATTCCGCGAAATAGTTTGAGGCCATGAAATCTGAGATATGATCCATGTATGAGAACAAAGTATGGACTTTGATGGATTTGCCCGATGATCGGCAAGCCATAGAAAATAAATGGATCTTCAAGAGGAAGACGGACGCTGATAGTAGTGTTACTATCTACAAAGCTAGACTTGTCGCAAAAAGGTTTTCGACAAGTTCAAGGTGTTGACTACGATGAGAGTTTCTCACTTGTATCTATGCTTAAGTCTGTCCGAATCATGTTAGCAATTGCCGCATTTTATGAAATCTGGCAAATGGATAAACAAAACTGCATTCCTTAATGGATTTACTAAAGAAGAGTTGTATACGATGCAACTAGAAGGTTTTGTCGATCCTAAAGGTGTTAACTAAATATGCAAGCTCCAGCGATCCATCTATGGACTGGTGCAAGAATCTCGGAGTTGGAATATACGCTCTGATAAGTTGATCAAAGCATATAGTTTTATACAGACTTGCGGTGAAGCCTGTATTTAAAAGAAAGTGAGTGGGAGCACTACAACATTTCTGATAAGTATATGTGAATGACATATTGTTGATCGGAAATAATGTAGAATTATTCTGCAAAGCATAAAGAAGTGTTTGAAAGGAGTTTTTCAAAGAAAGACCTCGGTGAAGCTGCTTACATATTGAGTATCAAGATCTATAGAGATAGATCAAGACACTTGACAAGTTTTTTCAATGAGTACATACCTTGACAAGATTTTGAAGTAGTTCAAAATGGAACAGTCAAAGAAAAGGTTTCTTGCCTGTGTTACAAGGTGTGAAGTTGAGTAAGACTCAAAGCCCAACCACGGCAGAAGATAGAAAGAGAATGAAAGTCATTCCCTATGCCTCAGTCATAGGTTATATAAAGTATGCCATGCTGTATACCAGATCTATTGTATGCCCTACCACTGAGTTTGGCAAGGGAGTACGATAGTGATCTAGGAGTAGATCACTGGACAGCGGTCAAAATTATCCTTAGTGGAATAAGGATATGTTTCTCGATTATGGAAGTGAAAAAAAAGGTTCGTCGTAAAGGGTTACGCCGATGCAAGTTTTGACACTAATCTAGATGACTCTAAGTCCCGGTCTAGATACATATTGAAAGTGGGAGCAATTAGCTAGAGTAGCTCCATGCAGAGCATTGTTGACATAGAAATTTGCAAAATACATGCGGATCTGAATGTGGCAGACCCGTTGACTAAGATTCTCTCATAAGCAAAACATGATCACACCTTAGTACTCCTTGGGTGTTAATCACATAGCGATGTGAACTAGATTACTGAATCTAGTAAACCCTTTGGGTGTTGGTCACATGGCGATGTGAACTATGGGTGTTAATCACATGATGATGTGAACTATCGATGTTAATCACATGGTGATGTGATCTAGATTATTGACTCTAGTGCAAGTGGGAGACTGAAGGAAATATGCCCTAGAGGCAATAATAAAGTTATTATTTATTTCCTTATATCATGATAAATGTTTATTATTCATGCTAGAATTGTATTAACCGGAAACATAATACATGTGTGAATACATAGACAAACAGAGTGTCACTAGTATGCCTCTACTTGACTAGCTCGTT